>NC_092156.1:7288388-7347635 GCF_045791955.1 Oncorhynchus clarkii lewisi | reverse complement strand
GATTTAGGGGAGGGGCTCCAGTCCTGCTGCCAGTGTGAGTGGTGGCATTGGATTAAGGGGAGGGGCTCCAGTCCTGCTGCCAGTGTGAGTGGTGGCATTGGATTAAGGGGAGGGGCTCCAGTTCTGCTGCCAGTGTGAGTGGTGGCATTGGATTAAGGGGAGGGGCTCCAGTCCTGCTGCCAGTGTGAGTGGTGGCATTGGATTAAGGGGAGGGGCTCCAGTCCTGCTGCCAGTGTGAGTGGTGGCATTGGATTAAGGGGAGGGGCTCCAGTCCTGCTGCCAGTGTGAGTGGTGGCATTGGATTAAGGGGAGGGGCTCCAGTCCTGCTGCCAGTGTGAGTGGTGGCATTGGATTAAGGGGAGGGGCTCCAGTTCTGCTGCCAGTGTGAGTGGTGGCATTGGATTAAGGGGAGGGGCTCCAGTCCTGCTGCCAGTGTGAGGGACACAGGGCTGCACTCAAGGGAGGGCTGTTGGAGGCTGGTTTACACCAGGGGGCTATCCTGGACGTCCCTGCCCCTGTTGTGAAGGCCCAAAGTGAGACCTTTAAACAGGTTAACGTTCATTACCAGGACGTGTACTCATAGCACACGCTGACCAGCTGGCAAGTGTCTCCACTGACATTTTCAACCTTTCCCCGACCCAGTATGTAAAACTTACATGTTACAAGCAGAACATCATAGTCCTTGTGCCCAAGAATGTCAAGGTAACCTGTCTGAATGACTGTCGCCCCGTAGCACTCACATCTGTAGCCTTGAAAGGCTGGTCATGACTCAAATCAACAACAACATCCCAGACACCCTGGACCCACTCCAATTCGCATACCGCCCCAACAGATCCACAGATGACGCAATCGCTATTGCACTCAACACTGCCCTCTCCCACCCGGACAAGAGACCTATGTCAGAATGCTGTTCAATGACTAGAGCTCAGTGTTCAACACCATAGTACCCTCCAAGCTCATCACTAAGCTAAGGACCCTAGGACTGAGCATCTCATTTTGCATCTGGATCCTGGACATCCTGACGGGCCGCCCCCAGGTGGTGAGGGTAGGCAACAACACATCTGCTATGCTGGCCCCTCATGAATGTGTGCTTAGTCTCCTCCTGTACTCCCTGTTCACCCACAACTGCTTGGCCGCGTACGACTACAATACCATCATTAAGTTTGTTGACGACACAACAGTGGTAGGCCTGATCACTGACGACGATGAGACAACCTATAGGGAGGAGGTCAGAGACCTGGCAGTGTGGTGGCAGGAAAACAACCTCTCCCATAAGGTCGGCAAGACAAAGGAGCTGATTGTGAACTACAGGAAATGGAGGGCAGAGCACAACCCCATCCACATCGGCAGGGCTGTAGTGGAGTGGATCGAGAGCCTTCAAGTTCCTCAGTGTCCCCATCACTAAGGAATTAACATGGTCCACACATACCAACACAGTCGTGAAAAAGGCATGACAATGTCTCTTCCTCTTTACATCACAAGAGGATGTAAAGATTTGGCATGGGTCCTCAGATCCTCAAAAAGTTATACAGCTGCACCATCTAGAGCATCTTGACTGGCTGCATCAATGTTTGGTATGGCAAATGCTTGGCATCCGACCGCAAGGTGCTACAGAGGGTAGTGGGTATGGCCCAGTACATCACCGGGGCTGAGCTCCCTGCCATCCAGGACTTATATACCAGGCGGTGTCAGAGGAAAGCCCTAAAATTGTCAAAGACTCCAGCCACCCAAGTCATAGACTGTTCTCTCTGCTACTGCACGGCTAGCGGTACCGGAGCACCAAGTCTAGTCAAAGACTGTTCTCTCTGCTACTGCACGGCTAGCGGTACCGGAGCACCAAGTCTAGTCATAGACTGTTCTCGCTGCTACTGCACGGCTAGCGGTACCGGAGCACCAAGTCTAGTCATAGACTGTTCTCTCTGCTACTGCACGGATAGCGGTACCGGAGCACCAAGTCAAGTCATAGACTGTTCTCTCTGCTACTGCACGGCTAGCGGTACCGGAGCACCAAGTCTAGTCAAAGACTGTTCTCTCTGCTACTGCACGGCTAGCGGTACCGGAGCACCAAGTCTAGTCATAGACTGTTCTCTCTGCTACTGCACGGCTAGCGGTACCGGAGCACCAAGTCTAGTCATAGACTGTTCTCTCTGCTACTGCACGGATAGCGGTACCGGAGCACCAAGTCAAGTCATAGACTGTTCTCTCTGCTACTGCACGGCTAGCGGTACCGGAGCACCAAGTCTAGTCATAGACTGTTCTCGCTGCTACTGCACGGCTAGCGGTACCGGAGCACCAAGTCTAGTCATAGACTGTTCTCTCTGCTACTGCACGGATAGCGGTACCGGAGCACCAAGTCAAGTCATAGACTGTTCTCTCTGCTACTGCACGGCTAGCGGTACCGGAGCACCAAGTCTAGTCATAGACTGTTCTCGCTGCTACTGCACGGCTAGCGGTACCGGAGCACCAAGTCTAGTCATAGACTGTTCTCTCTGCTACTGCACGGCTAGCGGTACCGGAGCACCAAGTCTAGTCATAGACTGTTCTCGCTGCTACTGCACGGCTAGCGGTACCGGAGCACCAAGTCTAGTCATAGACAGTTCTCTCTGCTACCGCACGGCTAGCGGTACCGGAGCACCAAGTCTAGTCATAGACTGTTCTCTCTGCTACCGCACGGCTAGCGGTACCGGAGCACCAAGTCTGGAACCAATACGACCTTGAACAGCTTCACCCCTAAGCCATAAGACTGATAAATAGTTCACCAAATAGCTACCTGTACTATCTGCATTGACCCTTTTTGCACAAACTCTTTTGAGTCATCACATATGCTGCTGCTACTGTTTATTATCTATCCTGTTTGCCTATTCACTTTACCCTTACCTACAGTATCTTCAGAAAGTATTCACACCCTGTGACTTTTTACACAGGTTAGAGCCTGAATTTAAAATGGATTCAATTGGGATGGCGTGTCAATGGCAGTTAAACCCACTGTTCCTAGGCCGTCATTGAAAATAAGAACATGTACTTAACTGACTTGCCTAGTTAAATAAAAGGTTAAGTAAATAAATAAATGGCCCATCATTTCAAAGTGGAATTATCTTTTTATGAATTGATAAATGAAAAGTTTAAATATCTTGTATTCAACCCCTTTGTTACGGCCTAAAGCCTAAATCAGTTCAGGAGTAAACATGTGCTTAACATGTTACATAATAAGTTGCATGGACTCACTGTGTGCAATAATAGTGTTTAACATGATTTTTGAATGACTACATCATCTCTGCACACAGGGGGAAAGTGGCTGCTGGGACTTATAGCGTTGTCAATCACACTCAGTCATGTGTCAGTAGCTAGTGAGTACAGGGAAGCTGTACTTAGTCTAAGTACAGAACCCTATTAATAACCTGTTATAAACCTGTTATAAACCTTGATATTAATACTGTCGCTAATACATGATCATCCCGTTCCTGGTGCCACCTAAGTTCCCGAGCTTGGGCTCCCGAGTGGCGCAGCGGTCTAAGGCACTTCATCTCAGTGCTAGAGGCGTCACTACAGACACCATGGTTCAAATCCAGACTGTGTCACAACCGGCCGTGATTTGGGAGTCCCATAGGGCGGTGCACAATTGGCCCAGCGTCGTCCGGGTTTGGCCGGGGTAGGACGCCATTGTACAAAAGAATGTGTTCTTAACTGACTTGGTCAAATATTCCTAGAACACAATGACTACATCAAGCTTATGACTCACTTTTTGGGTGCCTGTGCGGTTTGTTTTGGTTGTGTTTGGGATTGTGTTGTGTACAATAGGAACTGAATGGTACAGTTGAAGTCGGAAGTTTACATACACTTAGGTTGGAGTCATTAAAACTCGCTTTTCAACCACTCTACAAATTTCTTGTTGACAAACTAGTTTGGGTAAGTCGGTTAGGACATCTACTTTGTGCATGACACAAGTAATTTTTCCAACAATTGTTTACAGACAGATTATTTCACTTATAATTCACTGTATCACAATTCCAGTGGGTCAGAAGTTTACATACACTAAGTTGACTGTGCCTATAAACAGCTTGGAAAACTCCAGAAAATGATGTCATGGATTTAGAAGCTTCTGACAGGCTAATTGACATTATTTGAGTCAATTGGAGGTGTATCTGTGGATGTATTTCAAGGCCTACCTTCAAACTCAGTGCCTCTTTGCTTGACATCATGGGAAAATCAAAAGAAATCAGCTAAGGCCTCAAATTTTTTTCTGTAGACCTCCACAAGTCTGGTTCATCCTTGGGAGCAATTTCAAAACGCCTGAAGGTACCACGTTCATCTGTACAAACAATAGTACGCAAGTATAAACACCATGGGACCACGCAGCCGTCATACCGCTCAGGAAGGAGACGTGTTCTGTCTCCTAGAGATGAACATACTGTGGTGCGAAAAGTGCAAATCAATCCCAGAACAACAGCAAAGGGCCTTGTGAAGATGCTGTAGGAAACAGGTACAAAATTATCTATATCCACAGTAAAACGAGTCCTATATCGATATAACCTGAAAGGCCGCTCAGCAAGAAAGAAGCCACTGCTCCAAAACTGTCATAAAAAAGCCAGACTACGGTTTGCAACTGCACATGGGGACAAAGATCATACTTTCTGGAGAAATGTCCTCTGGTCTAATGAAACAAAAGTAGAACTGTTTGGCCATAATGACCATCGTTATGTTTGGAGGAAAAAGGGGGATGCTTGCAAGCCGAAGAACACCATCCCATCCGTAAAGCATGGAGTGGCAGCATCATGTTGTGGTGGTGCTTTGCTGCAGGAGGGACTGGTGGGCTTCACAAAATAGATGGCTTCATGAGGGAGGAAAATTATGTGGATATATTGAAGCAACATCTCAAGACATAGGTCAAGAAGCTAAAGCTTGGTCGCAAATGGGTCTTCCAAATGGACAATGACCCCAAGCATACTTCCAAAGTTGTGGCAAAATGGCTTAAGGACAACAAAGTCAAGGTATTGGAGTGGCCATCACAAAGCCTTGACCTCAATCCTATATAAAATGTGTGGGCAGAACTGAAAAAGCGTGTGTGAGCAAGGAGGCCTACAAACCTGACTCAGTTACACCAGCTCTGTCAGGAGGAATGGGCCAAAATTAACGCAACTTATTGTGGGAAGCTTTTGGAAGGCTACCCAAAACCTTTGACCCAAGTTAAACAATTTAAAGGCAATGCTACCAAATACTAATTGAGTGTATGTAAACTTCTGACCCACTGGGAAAGTGATGAAAGAAATAAAACCTGAACGAAATAATTATCTCTACTATTATTCAGACATTTCACATTCTTAAAATAAAGTGGTGACCCTAACTGACCTAAGACAGGGAATTTTTACTAGGACTAAACGTCAGGAATTGTGAAAAACTGAGTTTAAACGTATTTGGCTAAGGTGTATGTAAACTTCCGACTTCAACTGTATATTACAATATATGTTTCTGAACACTTCTTCGTTAATGTGGATGCTACCATGATTAAGGATAATCATGAATGTATTGTGAATGTGAGAGAGAGAGTGAGAGAGGATGCATTTTTGAAAAAATCTGTTTATGACCATTGAAAGCCGTATTGTCTTTGCCAAACCAACGTCCTACCTCCCTGCCATATAGACCAATAGAGTGGGCACTAATCTGCTTATGGTACCCACTCACTCTCTCTCACTCCTAACATTTGACCTTTAGTAGTTTCAACAGCTTTGAAGAAGAAAAATCATTTGTTGTTCAGGTGTTTAGAACTAGAGAAAGCTTTGGCAGGCTTCCAATGTGCTGCTGTTTGCTTTGTTGAGCATTTAGGCTAAATGGAGGCATCAGCAGTGCTCTGAAGTCAGGCTCTCTGTTGTTCGGGCCAAAATTGTTCTCTTGTGTCTAATATTTAAAACATTTTCTGGACTTGACTATGTGCCTGTTGGGCTCAATGCTGGCCCAGACTGTGGAATGCTTAATGGGCTGAGTGTTAGATAAAGACACAGTGGCATGGGGGGTGTTGTCTGCCTGGAAGACGCATGCAGGATGGAAACACAAAAATACTGGCTGCATTAAGACTGTGGAAGATACTGATTGGAAGATACTGGTTGGCTGCATTAGGACTGTGGAAGATACTGGTTGGCTGCATTAAGACTGTGGAAGATACTGGTTGGCTGCATTAGGACTGTGGAAGATACTGGTTGGCTGCATTAAGACTGTGGAAGATACTGGTTGGTTGCATTAGGACTGTGGAAGATACTGGTTGGCTGCATTAAGACTGTGGAAGATACTGGTTGGCTGCATTAGGACTGTGGAAGATACTGGTTGGCTGCATTAGGACTGTGGAAGATACTGGTTGGCTGCATTAGGACTGTGGAAGATACTGGTTGGCTGCATTAGGACTGTGGAAGATACTGGTTGGCTGCATTAGGACTGTGGAAGATACTGGTTGGCTGCATTAGGACTGTGGAAGATACTGGTTGGATGTATTAGGACTGTGAAAGATACTGGTTGGCTGCATTAAGACTGTGGAAGATACTGGTTGGTTGCATTAGGACTGTGGAAGATACTGGTTGGCTGCATTAAGACTGGAAGATACTGGTTGGCTGCATTAGGACTGTGGAAGATACTGGTTGGCTGCATTAGGACTGTGGAAGATACTGGTTGGCTGCATTAGGACTGTGGAAGATACTGGTTGGTTGCATTAGGACTGTGGAAAATACTGGTTGAATGTATTAGGACTGTGGAAGATACTGGTTGGCTGCATTAGGACTGTGGAAGATACTGGTTGGCTGCATTAGGACTGTGGAAGATACTGGTTGGCTGCATTAGGACTGTGGAAGATACTGGTTGGCTGCATTAGGACTGTGGAAGATACTGGTTGGCTGCATTAGGACTGTGGAAGATACTGGTTGGCTGCATTAGGACTGTGGAAGCAGCTCCATTGTCTCCTCTTTTTCTTTCTGTTAATTGTCTCAGGCTGGACTGTATTAGGTGGAAGGTCAATCAAATCAAATCAAGTTTATTTGTCACGGGCGCCAAATACAGTGAAATGCTTACTTACAGGCTCTAACCAATAGTACAAAATAGATGTTAGGTGAACAATAGGTAGGTAAAGAAATAAAAACAACAGTAAAAAGACAGGCTATATACAGTAGCGAGGCTATAAAAGTAGCGAGGCTACATACAGACACCGGTTAGTCAGGCTGATTGAGGTAGTATGAACATGTAGATACGGTTAAAGTGACTATGCATATATGATGAACAGAGAGTAGCAGTAGCGTAAAGAGGGGGTGGCGGGTGGTGGGACACAATGCAGATAGCCCGGTTAGCCAATGTGTGGGAGCACTGGTTGGTCGGGCCAATTGAGGCAGTATGAACATGAATGTATAATTTAAGTGACTATGCATATAAGATAAACAGAGAGTAGCAGCAGTTTAAAAGAGGGGTTGGGGGGGCACACAATGCAAATAGTCCGGGTGGCTTGGGGGTAAAAACTGTTGAGAAACCTTTTTGTCCTAGACTTGGCACTCCGGTACCGCTTGCCATGCGGTAGTAGAGAGAACAGTCTATGACTGGGGTGGCTGGGCTCTTTGACATTTTTTAGGGCCTTCCTCTGACACCGCCTGGTGTATAGGTCCTGGATGGCAGGCAGCTTTGCCCCAGTGATGTACTGGGTCGTACACACTACCCTCTGTAGTGCCTTGTGGTCAGAGGCCGAGCAATTGCCATACAAGGCAGTGATGCAACCAGTCTGGATGCTCTCGATGTTGCAGCTGTAGAACCTTTTGAGGATCTCAGGACCCATGCCAAATCTTTTTAGTTTCCCGAGGGGGAATAGGCTTTATTGTGCCCTCTTCACGACTGTCTTGGTGTGTTTGAACCATTCTAGTTTGTTGTTGATGTGGACACCAAGGAACTTGAAGCTCTCAAAATATTATTCCTCTATGTAACTGTACCGATTCCCCCCAATCAACTGTGAATACATGTTAAATGTAATACAGTATTTAGACTACTGAATGTATTACAGTATTTAGGCTACTGAATGTAATACAGTATTTAGGCTACTGAATGTATTACAGTATTTAGGCTACTGAATGTAATACAGTATTTCGGCTACTGAACGTAATACAGTATTTAGGCTACTGAACGTATTACAGTATTTAGGCTACTGAATGTATTACAGTATTTAGGCTACTGAATGTAATACAGTATTTAGGCTACTGAACGTAATACAGTATTTAGGCTACTGAATGTATTACAGTATTTAGGCTACTGAATGTAATACAGTATTTAGGCTACTGAATGTAATACAGTATTTAGGCTACTGAATGTAATACAGTATTTAGGCTACTGAATGTAATACAGTATTTAGGCTACTGAATGTAATACAGTATTTAGGCTACTGAATGTAATACAGTATTTAGGCTACTGAATGTAATACAGTATTTAGGCTACTGAATGTAATACAGTATTTAGGCTACTGAATGTATTACAGTATTTAGGCTACTGAATGTAGTACAGTATTTAATGAACGTAATACAGTATTTAGGCTACTGAACGCAGTCCTAAATGTGATCAGACGTGTTTATTGGGCCTGCCGGACTGGATAATGGCTGTAGTTTGTGTCTGATTGCCATTGCTCTATTGGGAGTATTTCATAGACCTCCTTCTATTTTCCTTTACGGGTTCTTGTTGATTTTCAGAGGAAAGACGGATCATCCAGGGACATTGAGGTAAATAAATAAATACTTCCTGGTTACGGAGAGAGATACAACACTAGAATCTCTACTGTCGTTGTAATTCCAGGAGCTATGTATTGATTCAGACACTGCCCTCAGTACTAACCCTACCTACCGTTCCTTAAGCAACACCGATCCAACTATTCTGTGGGCAACAACTATGAAACTACGACATTATTTCAACCAGTTTTGCTCAGTTTGACTGAGGTAAAGTGGTCCCTGGGGGAATACTCCTGTGGTTTCTGTCAGTGGTGCACTCTTTCCCGCCTCAGGAGCTTCTAGCTTGTCAATCAATATCCATCACAGTGTACAGTACTCCAGGGTCCTCATCCACCGCTAATATACATCACTACCTCAATGTACAGCACCCCAGGGCCCTCAATCACCACCAATATCCATCACTACCTCAATGTACAGTACTCCAGGGTCCTCATCCACCACTAATATACATCACTACTTCAGTGCACAGTACTCCAGGGTCCTCATCCACCACTAATATACATCACTACCTCAATGTACAGTACTCCAGGGTCCTCATCCACCACTAATATACATCACTACCTCAGTGCACATTACTCCAGGGTCCTCATCCACCACTAATATACATCACTACCTCAGTGCACATTACTCCAGGGTCCTCATCCACCACTAATATACATCACTACCTCAGTGCACAGTACTCCAGGGTCCTCATCCACCACTAATATACATCACTACCTCAGTGCACAGTACTCCAGGGTCCTCATCCACCACTAATATACATCACTACCTCAGTGCACATTACTCCAGGGTCCTCATCCACCACTAATATACATCACTACCTCAGTGCACAGTACTCCAGGGTCCTCATCCACCACTAATATACATCACTACCTCAGTGCACATTACTCCAGGGTCCTCATCCACCACTAATATACATCACTACCTCAGTGCACAGTACTCCAGGGTCCTCATCCACCACTAATATACATCACTACCTCAGTGCACATTACTCCAGGGTCCTCATCCACCACTAATATACATCACTACCTCAGTGCACAGTACTCCAGGGTCCTCATCCACCACTAATATACATCACTACCTCAGTGCACATTACTCCAGGGTCCTCATCCACCACCACACTGCTTTCTGACTTAAAAAAAAAAAAAAAAAAATACACACAGAACACCAACCAACACTGAACAGCATGCAACTCCACATAGTGTTAAATACACAGCTGAAGCTTGAGACAAATATCTACCAAGTAAACATGCCAATGTTTTCCCACTCAATGACTTGTTTGGTATGCTGTTAACCTTGGTCTGTGTGTGTGTGTGTGTGTGTGTGTGTGTGTGTGTGTGTGTGTGTGTGTGTGTGTGTGTGTGCGTGCGTGCGTGCGTGCGTGCGTGCGTGCGTGCGTGCGTGCGTGCGTGTGGTGTGTGTGTGTGTGTGTGTGAGAGAGAGTAAATACTGCCAATATTTATCTGTTTATTTATCTTCCCCTACTATTTGCACATTGCTAAAACACTGTACATAGCTGACAATATAACACCTAAAATGTATTTTTCTTTTTCAAACCTTTGACTGCAAATTTATTGTTAAATTCTAATAGAAGAAGACGTGTTTGTTGTAGAGAGAGAGAGAGAGGGGGGGGGGAGAGAGAGAAAGAGAGTGAGACAGTGAGAGGGAGAGAGAGAGAGGGTGAGAGAGGGAGAGAGAGAGAGGTGTAGAGAGAGGGTGGAAGAGGGAGAGAGAGAGGTATAGAGAGAGAGAGGTATAGAGAGAGAGAGAGAGAGAGAGAGAGGTATAGAGAGAGGGAGAGAGAGAGAGAGAGGTATAGAGAGAGAGAGGTATAGAGAGAGAGAGGTATAGAGAAAGAGAGAGAAAGAGGTATAGAGAGGTATAGAGAAAGAGAGAGAGGGAGGTATAGAGAGGTAAAGAGAGAGAGAGAGGTATAGAGAGGTATAGAGAAAGAGAGAGAGAGAGAGAGAGAGGTATAGAGAGGTATAGAGAAAGAGAGAGAGAGAGGGAGGTATAGAGAGGTATAGAGAAAGAGAGAGAGGGAGGTATAGAGAGGTATAGAGAAAGAGAGAGAGGGAGGTATAGAGAGGTATAGAGAAAGAGAGAGAGGCAGGTATAAAGCGGTATAGAGATAGAGATAGAGGGAGGTATAGAGAGGTATAGAGAAAGAGAGAGAGGGAGGTATAGAGAGGTATAGAGATAGAGAGAGAGGGAGGTATAGAGAGGTATAGAGAAAGAGAGAGAGGGAGGTATAGAGAGGTATAGAGAAAGAGAGAGAGGGAGGTATAGAGAGGTATAGAGAAAGAGAGAGAGAGAGAGAGAGAGGGAGGTATAGAGAGGTATAGAGAAAGAGAGAGAGAGAGAGAGAGAGGGAGGTATAGAGAGGTATAGAGAAAGAGAGAGAGAGGGAGGTATAGAGAGGTATAGAGAAAGAGAGAGACGGAGGTATAGAGAGGTATAGAGAAAGAGAGAGAGAGGGAGGTATAGTCAGGTAGAGAGAGAGAGAGAGAGAGAGAGGAGGTATTGAGAGGTAGAGAGAGAGAGAGAGGGGGGTAGAGAGAGAGAGAGAGAGAGGGAGGTATAGAGAGGGAGAGAGAGAGAGAGAGAGAGAGAGAGAGAGGTATAGAGAGAGGTATAGAGAAAGAGAGAGAGAGGTATAGAGAGGTATAGAGAAAGAGAGAGAGAGGTATAGAGAAAGAGAAAGAGAGGTATAGAGAAAGAGAAAGAGAGAGAGAGAGAGAAAGAGAGAGAGAGAGAGACAGAGGGAGAGTGTAACGGTTCCGTAACCACAGATGCTGGGAGACGGGAAGCAAGTACAGGGTGAGGATTTAATAATAAATAGACATGAAACTAAACAAGAACAGACAAGAGAAACAAAACAACATCTATGCAGACACGGGAATGAAACTGAGGAAGTGACAGATATAGAGGAGGCAATCAGTGACATGATTGAGTCCGATGAAGCGCTGGTACGCATAACGATGGTGACAGGTGTGCTTAATGATGAGCAGCCTGGCGAGAGAGAGAGGGAGAGGGAGAGGGAGAGGGAGAGGGAGAGGGAGAGGGAGAGAGGTGGAGAGCGCATTGGCATATTTACTTGATAGATATTTGTCTCAAGCTTCAGCTGTGTGATGGATATTGGTGGTGGATGAGGACTCTGGAGTACTGTAAATTGAGGTAGTGATGTATATTAGTGGTGGATGAGGACCCTGAGTACTTTACATTGAGGTAGTGATGGATATTGGTGGTGCATGAGAACTCTGGAGTACTGTAAATTAAGGCAGTGATGTATATTAGTGGTGGATGAGGACCCTGCGTACTTTACATTGAGGTAGTGATGGATATTGGTGGTGGATGAGGACTCTGGAGTACTGTAAATTGAGGTAGCGATGTATATTAGTGGTGGATGAGGACCCTGAGTACTTTACATTGAGGTAGTGATGTATATTAGTGGTGGATGAGGACCCTGGAGTACTGTACATTGAGGTAGTGATGTATATTAGTGGTGGATGAGGACCCTGGAGTACTGTACATTGAGGTAGTGATTGATATTAGTGGTGGATGAGGGCCCTGAGTACTGTACATTGTTGATGGATATTGGTGGTGGATGAGGACCCTGAGGACTGTACATTGAGGTAGTGATGGATTTTAGTGGTGGATGAGGGCCCTGAGTACTGTACATTGTGATGGATATTGGTGGTGGATGAGGACCCTGAGTACTGTACATTGTGATGGATATTGGTGGTGGATGAGGGCCCTGAGTACTGTACATTGTGATGGATATTGGTGGTGGATGAGGACCCTGAGTACTGTACATTGTGATGGATATTGGTGGTGGATGAGGACCCTGAGTACTGTACATTGTGATGGATATTGGTGGTGGATGAGGGCCCTGAGTACTGTAGATTGTGATGGATATTGGTGTTGGATGAGGACCCTGAGTACTGTACATTGTGATGGATATTGGTGGTGGATGAGGGCCCTGAGTACTGTACACTGTGATGGATATTGGTGGTGGATGAGGACCCTGAGTACTGTACATTGTGATGGATATTGGTGGTGGATGAGGGCCCTGAGTACTGTACACTGTGATGGATATTGGTGGTGGATGAGGACCCTGAGTACTGTACATTGTGGTGGATATTGGTGGTGGATGAGGACCCTGAGTACTGTACATTGTGATGGATATTGGTGGTGGATGAGGACCCTGAGTACTGTACATTGTGATGGATATTGGTGGTGGATGAGGACCCTGAGTACTGTACATTGTGATGGATATTGGTGGTGGATGAGGACCCTGAGTACTGTACACTGTGATGGATATTGGTGGTGGATGAGGACCCTGAGTACTGTACATTGTGATGGATATTGGTGGTGGATGAAGACCCTGAGTACTGTACTGCCCTCTCCACTGCAGAGAGTTTTGTCTTGGTGGATTGATATTTGAGACTGACATGATCAATTCGGTCCAAGTCTACATGGTCGTGTACTGTACAGGCTTGTGTTTCAGATAGGTAGAGGAATGAGGATTTGTATCAATGACTCTGCTGTCATCTGGGAATGAAACCCAGCGAGAAAACTGCTCAGCGAGAACCTCACTTATAAACAACTCCACGAAGAACACATTATTTGATTACTAGTCTTATTGAGATGTATTCATGAGGCGAACCTCATTTCTTAGTGTCCAACAAGCGTTTCTCTACCCTTGGCCTTTGTTTTGGAGGTGTTCAGAATAAAGTTATGTGGTTTGGTAAGAAGAATGCCCCTCTCCCCACAGGTGTTATTACTACCTCTGAGGGTTTAGATCTTGAGGTCACCTCATACAAGTACTTGGGAGTATGGCTAGACAGTACACTGTCCTTCTCTCAGCACATATCAAAGCTGCAGGCTAAAGTTAAATCTAGACTTGGTTTCCTCTATCTTAAATCGCTTCTCTTTCACCCCAGCTGCCAAACTAACCCTGATTCAGATGACCATCCTACCCCATGCTAGATTACGGAGACGTAATTTATAGATCAGCAGGTAAGGGTGCTCTCGATCAGCTAGATGTTCTTTACCATTCGGCCATCAGATTTGCCACCAATGCTCCTTATAGGACACATCACTGCACTCTATACTCCTCTGTAAACTGCTCATCTCTGTCTACCCGTCGCAAGACCCACTGGTTGATGCTTATTTATAAAACCCTCTTAAACCTCACTTCCCCCTATCTGAGATATCTACTGCAGCCCTCATCTTCCACATACAACACCTGTTCTGCCAGTCACGTTCTGTTAAAGGTCCCCAAAGCACACACATCCCTGGGTCACTCCTCTTTTCAGTTCAGCTAGCGACTGGAACAAGCTGCAACAAACACTCAAACTGGACAGTTTTATCTAAATTCCTTCATTCAAAATCTCAGTAAGGGACACTCTTACTGACAGTTGTGGCTGCTTTGTGTGATGTATTGTTGTCTCTACCTTCGTGCCCTTTGTGCTGTTGTCTGTGTCCAATAATGTTTGTACCATGTTTTGTTCTGCTACCATGTTGTTGTCATGTTGTGTTGCTACCATGCTGTGTTGTCATGTGTTGCTGCCATGCTGTGTTGTTGTCTTAGGTCTCTCTTTATGTAGTGTGGTGTTGTCTCTCTTGTCGTGATGTGTATTTTGTCCTATATGTGTGGTTTGGTAAGAAGAATGCCCCAGGTGTGATTACTACCTCTGAGGGTTTAGAACTTGATGTGCAAGTAGTTAGGAGTATGGCTAGACGGTGCACTGTCCTTCTCTCAGCACAGGCTGCAATTAATATGGTGAGAACAATATGTGGGGAGGCAGAGACACAGAAACGCACATCAATACCTGTGTCAGATAACATGGTTAAACAAGAGTTTCTGTGTCTCTGTCTCCCCACATATTGTTTTCACCATATCAATTGCAGCCTGTGCTGGAGATTTCCCAGTTCCCAGTTCACAGTATATATTTATATATATTTTTTTATCCCAGCCCCCGTCCACGCAGGAGGCTGTTTGCCTTTGTGTAGGCCGTCATTGTAAATAATAATTTGTTCTTAACTGACTTGCCTAGTTAAATATAAAATACATTTTAAAAAATCCACTCGGCGCTGTCGTGATCTGAAATCCTATAGACATTTCCATGTCGTCCTTGACAATCTTTGTTTGCTGCCTGGAACACGACAAACTGATTTAGAAGACAAATGAAGACCAAGCTGGAAGTGGGTCTCTACTTGAAGAACAGGGAACAATCAGCAGACCCTGTGTGCATTCTCTTCATCTCCTCCTAATATCCACCTATAGATGGGGACGGATTGAAAGAGCATTTGGCCAAATCTCAAAAGTTTCCATCCCTTATATGTATCTATTTATTCATGTATTTAATTTTTTGCTCTGCTCTGCTCTGCCTCTGCAATATGATATGAAAACAGTAAGCTTGTATTGTATGTTTGGCAACGGAGAAGCCAAAATGGGGTACCATAGAGAAGTACTGTGGCTCCTGTTGATGCTTAAACCTCGTGAAGGACGGACACACACACACACACACACACACACACACACACACACACACACACACACACACACACACACACACACAGTGTAGTACAAGCAGCACAAGATATCAGATTTATATAATTTTCCTTGTAGTCTACATTAAAAGGGCACTTAATTTAATGTAACAGGCTTTCAAAATACAGTATCGATATATAATTTCTAGTTAAAGGGGCGCAAAAGGCACTCATTTTCTGGAATGACCCAAATACCTGAAAATTCTCTTGACCCCACCCATGTGAAAAAAAGTATGTAGTTAACAGCCATGTGGGGCTATGACAGTCAATTGCAAATTAGTCTGACATAATGTCTCTCATCTCACCGCCACTAATGAGATGGGTGTGACTTGATGCATGTCTCGCCGGAGCTTCTTAAAGTCAGGGGGCGTGGCTTCTCAAAGTCAGGGGGCGTGGCTTCTCAATGTCAGGGGGCGTGGTCGACAGGGACCACCTCATCTCTGCTGTCACATCCAACCTGGATCGAAATTTGGTTTTGATGCCTTCAAGACAACTGGGAACTCAGGAAAATACGAGGTCAAATCATGATGTCAGTGATCTTCAGGTCGGAAAGTCGGAGCTCTAGAAAGAGTTCCCGAGTTGGAATTCCGAGTTGGATGACCAGTCAAAATGTATTTTTTTACCCCAGTCAGAACACTTTTTTTTTTTCAGAGTTCCTAGTTGCCTTGAATGCACCGAAGTCGGAAGTTGGAGATTTCCCAGTTGTCTTGAACGTGATATTAATGCTCAGCGGGAGATGGCAGTGTATTCCCTTTGAGTTAGGGACCAAAACTCCTACGTAGTGAACCGTGAATGCATTCGGTCAGATGACAGCTCGATCAGCTGTTTGATTTCACTTACCGGCATGTCAACTGAGCCAGGATCACAGTCAAACGGATTGAGAAGTAGGTCCCGAGGTGCTCTTCCAAGTGTTGGAGGTGTG
The DNA here is from genome assembly GCF_045791955.1 of Oncorhynchus clarkii lewisi. Lineage (NCBI taxonomy): Eukaryota > Metazoa > Chordata > Actinopteri > Salmoniformes > Salmonidae > Oncorhynchus > Oncorhynchus clarkii. The sequence continues at coordinate 7,331,423 of NC_092156.1, read as the reverse complement.
TTGGAGGTGAGCAGTCATCACTCGTGATGACTGCTGATGCTGTTTTCTGAAACATGGTTCGTTTTTGTATGAATCTCTCTCCAATAGGAATTATTTCCTCTGAATCCACTGATTCGATCACTCATCTGTAGAAGGTTTTAGTATTTTATATATAAAATGCAAATTATTTACTTAAAAATCATAAAATGTGATTTTCTGGATTTTCGTTTTAGATTCTGTCTTTCACAGTTGAAGTGTACCTATGATAAAAATGACAGACCTCTACATGCTTTGTAAGTAGGAAAACCTGCAAAATCAGCAGTGTATCAAATACTTGTTCTCCCCACTGTATATATATATATATATACACCTTTTTTTCAACATTACAATAATTTGAGATTCACTATATGACCAACAGTATGTGGACAGCTGCTCGTCGAACGTCTCATTACAAAATCATGGGCATTATTAATATGGAGTTGGTCCCCCATTTGCTGCTATAACAACCTCCACTCTTCTGGGAAGGCTTTCCACTAGATGTTGGAACATTGCTGCCATAACAGCCTCCACTCTTCTGGGAAGGCTTTCCACTAGATGTTGGAACATTGCTGCTATAACAGCCTCCACTCTTCTGGGAAGGCTTTCCACTAGATGTTGGAACATTGCTGCTATAACAGCCTCCACTCTTCTGGGAAGGCTTTCCACTAGATGTTGGAACATTGCTGCTATAACAGCCTCCACTCTTCTGGGTAGGCTTTCCACTAGATGTTGGAACATTGCTGCTATAACAGCCTCCACTCTTCTGGGAAGGCTTTCCACTAGATGTTGGAACATTGCTGCTATAACAGCCTCCACTCTTCTGAGAAGGCTTTCCACTAGATGTTGGAACATTGCTGCTATAACAGCCTCCACTCTTCTGAGAAGGCTTTCCACTAGATGTTGAAACATTGCTGCTATAACAGCCTCCACTCTTCTGGGAAGGCTTTCCACTAGATGTTGGAACATTGCTGCTATAACAGCCTCCACTCTTCTGGGAAGGCTTTCCACTAGATGTTGGAACATTGCTGCTATAACAGCCTCCACTCTTCTAGGAAGGCTTTCCACTAGATGTTGGAACGTTGCTGCTATAACAGCCTCCACTCTTCTAGGAAGGCTTTCCACTAGATGTTGGAACATTGCTGCTATAACAGCCTCCACTCTTCTAGGAAGGCTTTCCACTAGATGTTGGAACGTTGCTGCTATAACAGCCTCCACTCTTCTAGGAAGGCTTTCCACTAGATGTTGGAACATTGCTGCTATAACAGCCTCCACTCTTCTAGGAAGGCTTTCCACTAGATGTTGGAACATTGCTGCTATAACAGCCTCCACTCTTCTAGGAAGGCTTTCCACTAGATGTTGGAACGTTGCTGCTATAACAGCCTCCACTCTTCTAGGAAGGCTTTCCACTAGATGTTGGAACATTGCTGCTTTAACCTCCTCCACTCTTCTAGGAAGGCTTTCCACTAGATGTTGGAACATTGCTGCTTTAACCTCCTCCACTCTTCTGGGAAGGCTTTCCACTAGATGTTGGAACATTGCTGCTATAACAGCCTCCACTCTTCTGGGAAGACTTTCCACTAGATGTTGGAACATTGCTGCTTTAACCTCCTCCACTCTTCTAGGAAGGCTTTCCACTAGATGTTGGAACATTGCTGCTTTAACCTCCTCCACTCTTCTGGGAAGGCTTTCCACTAGATGTTGGAACATTGCTGCTATAACAGCCTCCACTCTTCTGAGAAGGCTTTCCACTAGATGTTGGAACATTTCTGCTATAACAGCCTCCACTCTTCTGGGAAGGCTTTCCACTAGATGTTGGAACATTGCTGCTATAACAGCCTCCACTCTTCTGAGAAGGCTTTCCACTAGATGTTGGAACATTGCTGCTATAACAGCCTCCACTCTTCTGAGAAGGCTTTCCACTAGATGTTGGAACATTGCTGCTATAACAGCCTCCACTCTTCTGGGAAGGCTTTCCACTAGATGTTGGAACATTGCTGCTTTAACCTCCTCCACTCTTCTGGGAAGGCTTTCCACTAGATGTTGGAACATTGCTGCTTTAACCTCCTCCACTCTTCTGGGAAGGCTTTCCACTAGATGTTGGAACATTGCTGCTATAACAGCCTCCACTCTTCTGAGAAGGCTTTCCACTAGATGTTGGAACATTGCTGCTATAACAGCCTCCACTCTTCTGGGAAGGCTTTCCACTAGATGTTGGAACATTGCTGCTATAACATCCTCCACTCTTCTAGGAAGGCTTTCCACTAGATGTTGGAACATTGCTGCTATAACATCCTCCACTCTTCTGGGAAGGCTTTCCACTAGATGTTGGAACATTGCTGCTATAACAGCCTCCACTCTTCTGGGAAGGCTTTCCACTAGATGTTGGAACATTGCTGCTATAACAGCCTCCACTCTTCTGGGAAGGCTTTCCACTAGATGTTGGAACGTTGCTGCTATAACAGCCTCCACTCTTCTGGGAAGGCTTTTCACTAGATGTTGGAACGTTGCTCCTATAACAGCCTACACTCTTCTGGGAAGGCTTTCCACTAGATGTTGGAACGTTGCTGCTATAACAGCCTCCACTCTTCTGGGAAGGCTTTCCACTAGATGTTGGAACATTGCTGCTATAACAGCCTCCACTCTTCTGGGAAGGCTTTCCACTAGATGTTGGAACATTGCTGCTATAACAGCCTCCACTCTTCTGGGAAGGCTTTCCACTAGATGTTGGAACATTGCTGCTATAACAGCCTCCACTCTCCTGGGAAGGCTTTCCACTAGATGTTGGAACATTGCTGCTTTAACCTCCTCCACTCTTCTAGGAAGGCTTTCCACTAGATGTTGGAACATTGCTGCTATAACAGCCTCCACTCTTCTGGGAAGGCTTTCCACTAGATGTTGGAACATTGCTGCTATAACAGCCTCCACTCTCCTGGAAAGGCTTTCCACTAGATGTTGGAACATTGCTGCTATAACAGCCTCCACTCTTCTGAGAAGGCTTTCCACTAGATGTTGGAACATTGCTGCTATAACAGCCTCCACTCTCCTGGGATCGCTTTCCACTAGATGTTGGAACATTGCCGCTGGGACTTTCTTCCGTTCAGCCACAAGAGCATTAGTGAAGTTGAGCACTTATGTTGGGCGATTAGGCCTGGCTTGAACGTGTTTCCACTTCCACTCCAATGGCGTCGAGCTTTACACCACTCCAGCCGACGCTTGCCATTGGCATGGTGACCATAGGCTTGTGTTTGGCTGCTCGGCCGTGGAAACCCATTTCATGAAGTTCCCGACAAACAGTTCCTATGCTGATGTTGCTTCCAGAGGGAGTTTGGAACTCGGTAGAGTGTTGCAACCGAGGACAGACAATATTTACACGCTACGCTCTGTCCCGTTCTGTGAGCTTGTGTGGCCTACCACTTTGCGACTGAGCCGTTGTTGCTCCTAGGCGTTTCCACTTCACAATAACAGCACTTACAGTTGACCGGGGGCAGTTCTAGCAGGACAGACATTTGACAAACTGACTTGATGGAAAGGTGGCATCCTGTGACGGTGCCACGTTGAACGTCACTGAGCTCTTCAGTAAGGTCATTCTACTGACAATGTTTGTCTATGGAGATTACATGGCTGTGTGCTCGATTTTATACACCTGTCAGCAACGGGTGCTGCTGAAAAATCTGAATCCACTAATTTGAAGGGGTGTCCACATACTTTTGTTCACTTGCCCTCCTATTTATTCCTTGAATTCTCCACAGTAAGACCATTTTAGTTGTTGTCACATTCGTGTTCTTTCCTCCCTGTCCTCTCTGTGCTATATTATAATATATATATTTTTGTATAAATGTTTTTCTTCAGGATTTTGGAAATTCTCCCGTGACCCCATTTTCATATCAGGCGACCCCTCACGGGGTCGCAACCTCTAGTTTGGGGCCAGCTTGACCTAGGTTGAAGATATCAAAGGATAAAACAACGTAATAATTCCATGCAGAAGAGGACCAGCACCGGCATTCTGAAAGAGAATATTAGCAGCACATACAGTTCGCCATCAAAGTTAAAAAAATAAACACAATCGTAGTAAATTTCAGCTTAACTACTCAGCCAACAACATAGCATAACTGTTTTACTGTCATTCTATTCATTTAAAATGTTTTTCTGACTAATCTAAAGCCACTTTGCTACATGATTTCCTGAACTCTGGTCACGTTTTCACTGCTAATCCCATAGAATCAGCCACGGCGCTGGTCCAATGAATGTGTTTATTTTCTATAACACTTCTATAACACTTCCATGTGCAATTATTAGGTTGTTTTACTTATCAGCCTAATACCCGGAAGTGACTTCTCCATGTTCATCTATGGGGTCAAGAGTCAATGGCACTTCTCTTTCTCTCAATTCCTCAACCACTCCACTCTGCTTCAACCAATGAAAAGGCTTTCAAAGTGTAATTGTGTAATTGTCAAAGTGTAATTGTGTAATTGTCAAAGTGTAATTGTGTGATTGTCAAAGTGTAATTGCTTTCAGTGTACTGTTTTGGCAGCAGTGTTTGTTATTTAGTAGAAAGACAGTCATCCGACCAAGGAACACTGAAAGCTACACGCTGTAAGTTTTAGTGAATTCGTAGGTGCGTCAAGGTCCTTCACATTTAATGGTTGTCAGGGGCAACGAGCAGCCAGCCCTCCAGAACTTGGATTGCCCACCCACTGTGAGTGAACTGATATGGTGGAGACAACACGTACACCCACACGAACACACACACACACACACACACACACACACAGCCAAGCGTGAAACGACTGCAGTTGACATGAAGCCAGGAGCCCTGGTGAAAAATACAATTCTGCATGAATCCATTTGACCCCAGTTAAAAGTCCCAGTTGAATCCATTTGACCCCAGTTAAAAGTCCCAGTTGAATCCACTTGACCCCAGTTAAAAGTCCCAGTTGAATCCATTTGACCCCAGTTAAAAGTCCCAGTTGAATCAACTTGACCCCAGTTAAAAGTCCCAGTTGAATCCACTTGACCCCAGTTAAAAGTCCCAGTTGAATCCACTCGACCCCAGTTAAAAGTCCCAGGTGAATCCATTTGACCCCAGTTAAAAGTCCCAGTTGAATCCATTTGACCCCCAGTTAAAAGTCCCAGTTGAATCCACTTGACCCCAGTTAAAAGTCCCAGTTGAATCCATTTGACCCCAGTCAACAGTCCAAGTTGAATCCATTTGACCCCAGTTAAAAGTCCCAGTTGAATCCACTCGACCCCTGTTAAAAGTCCCAGTTGAATCCACTTGATCCCAGTTAAAAGTCCCAGTTGAATCCATTTGACCCCAGTCAAAAGTCCCAGTTGAATCCATTTGACCCCAGTTAAAAGTCCCAGTTGAATCCATTTGACCCCAGTTAAAAGTCCCAGTTGAATCCACTTGACCACAGTTAAAAGTCCCAGTTGAATCCATTTGACCCCAGTTAAAAGTCCCAGTTGAATCCACTTGACCCCAGTTAAAAGTCCCAGTTGAATCCATTTGATCCCAGTTAAAAGTCCCAGTTGAATCCATTTGACCCCAGTTAAAAGTCCCAGTTGAATCCATTTGACCCCAGTTAAAAGTCCCAGTTGAATCCATTTGACCCCAGTTAAAAGTCCCAGTTGAATCCATTTGACCCCAGTTATAAGTTCCAGTTATCTAGAATACCAGCCACTGACTAAAGGAGAGGGTTCTAAGAAATAGCAGAAGATGACAATGTGTTAATGTGTGTGTGTGTGTGTGTGTTACGGTGCGTGTGTGTTACAGTGTGTGTGTGTTACGGTGTGTGTGTGTTACGGTGTGTGTGTGTGTGTGTTGCAGTGTGTGTGTGTGTGTGTGTTGCAGTGTGTGTGTGTGTGTGTGTGTTACGGTGTGTGTCTGTGTGTGTGTTACGGTGTGTGTGTGTGTGTGTTACGGTGTGTGTGTTACGGTGTGTGTGTGTGTTACGGTGTGTGTGTGTTACGGTGTGTGTGTGTTACAGTGTGTGTGTGTGTGTGTGTGTGTGTGTGTGTGTGTGTGTGTGTGTTACGGTGTGTGTGTGTGTTACGGTGTGTGTGTGTGTGTGTGTTACGGTGTGTGTGTGTGTTACTGTTTGTATAGTTCCTTTAGAAAGTGTTCACAACCCTTCACTTTTTACACTTTTTATGTCACAGGGTGGGATTCAAATGGATGTACCTTTCTTTTTTTGTCAATGACCCAGACAACACTAACGTCAAAGTGGAAGAATAACTCTACAATTAAAAAAAATGTTATGAAAAATAGATACATATTAAACCCCCTGATTACAGCTGTGTATCTTTCTGGGTAAGTCTCTAAGAGCGATTACAGCTGTGAGTCTTTCTGGGTAAGTCTCTAAGAGCGATTACAGCTGTGAGTCTTTCTGGGTAAGTCTCTAAGAGCGATTACAGCTGTGAGTCTTTCTGGTTAAGTCTCTAAGATCTTTCCACACCTGGAATGTGCAACATTTGCACATCATTATTTTCAAAATTCTTTAAGTTCTGTCAAGTTGATCATTGCTATACACCCATTTTTAAGTCTTTCCATATATTTTCAAGCTGATTTAAGTCAAAACTGTAACTAGGCCACTCAGGAACATTCAGTGTTGTCTTGGTAACCAACTCCAGTGTATATTTGTCTTTGTGTTTTAGGTTATTGTCATGCTGAAAGGTGAATTTGTCTCCCAGTGTCTGTTTGAAAGCAGACCTTATCAGGTTTTCCTCTAGGATTTTGCCTGTTCTTAGCTCCATTCAGTTTCCGATGACAAGCATACCCATAACATGATGCAGCCACCGTCATGCACTAAAATATGATGAGTCGTGAGTGGGTCCAGGGGCAGGCAGGTCCTGCCCCTGGTCCGGGCAGAAGGTCATACACAGGGGGTCAAAAAAGGCAAGAGTACAGGCAGGGAAAAGGCTAGTAACGTCGTCTGGGAGATCAGGCAATAGGTTGATAACAGGAAATCTAAAGTACAGGCAAGGAATAGGCAAAGCGTCGTTAGTGAGGCAGGACAAACTATCATCCACGGGAGGATTAAATTATGGGAAAACCACCATCTGAATAGAAGTGTCACAAAACAAACAATACCTCACGATGACGGGGTGCTAAGAACTGAACTAAATAGTGTGTGATAATGACATACAGGTGTGTGAACAGGTGATCAGAATTCAAGTGATTGGGATCTGGAGAGTGAGCTACGTTCAGGGGATCTATGTGTTTGAGAGTGTGAGTTGGAAGCAGACATTACAAACAGGTGTAAATCTTACTGTGAATTGCTACAAGCCCTTAACCAACCATGCAGTTATAGGAAAATAGAGTTAAGAGGAGTAGATCTGAACCTCTGTCTGTGGTCTTTTCTGCAGAGACAATAATTCCTCAACCAGCTGGCTGCTCCACCTCCCTCTGATACCAGCTCACTATGACAAGCTGTTTCCCTCATTTACATTTGGGATAAAAGGGGAGAGCTTACAATGAACAAATCTCTGCTGTGATTGTCACATAGGTTCAAACACACAGAGACACACACAAACACACACACAGACACATACACTCGGTGAAATTGCATGAGACAGTGGATCTTGTTCATCAGATCTGTGTTAAGACAGACATGTAAACACACACACAGACAGAGAGAGAGAGAGCGAGAGAGAGAGACAGAGACAAATGGAGAGAGAGTCAGACATAGGTGGAAAGAGAGAGAGCGAGAGAGAGAGAGAGAGACAGACAGAGACAAATGGAGAGAGAGTTAGACAGAGACAAATGGAGAGAGAGAGAGAGAGAGGCAGATGGGGAGAGAGAGAGAGATAGAGAGAGAGAGGGAGGGAGAGAGAGAGAGGCAGATGGACAGATGGAGAGAGAGAGAGACAAATGGAGAGAGAGTCAGAGACAGATGGAGAGAGAGAGAGAGAGAGAGAGGCAGATAGAGAGAGAGACAGACAGACAGAGACAAATGGAGAGAGAGTTAGACAGAGACAAATGGAGAGAGAGAGAGAGAGAGAGAGAGAGAGAGAGAGAGAGAGAGGCAGATGGGGAGAGAGAGAGATAAAGAGAGAGAGGGAGGGAGAGAGAGAGAGAGGCAGATGGACAGATGGAGAGAGAGAGACAAATGGAGAGTCAGAGAGATGGAGAGAGGGAGAGAGAGAGAGAGAGAGGCAGATGGGGAGAGAGAGAGATAGAGAGAGAGAGAGAGAGAGGGAGGGAGAGAGAGAGAGAGGCAGATGGAGAGAGGAAAAGTCTTCTCATGCTTTGTTGATTTCAAAAAAGCCTTCGACTCAATTTGGCATGAGGATCTGCTATACAAATTGATGGAAAGTGGTGTTGGTGGTAAAACATACGACGTTATAAAATCCATGTACACAAACAACAAGTGTGCGGTTAAAATTGGCAAAAAACACACACATTTCTTCACACAGGGTTGTGGGTTGAGACAGGAATGCAGCTTAAGCCCCACCCTCTTCAACATATATATCAACGAATTGGCGCGGGCACTAGAAAAGTCTGCAGTACCCGGCCTCACCCTACTAGAATCCGAAGTCAAATGTCTACTGTTTGCTGATGATCTGGTGCTTCTGTCACCAACCAAGGAGGGCCTACAGCAGCACATAGATCTTCTGCACAGATTCTGTCAGACCTGGGCCCTGACAGTAAATCTCAGTAAGACCAAAATAAGGGTGTTCCAAAAAAGGTCCAGTCGCCAGGACCACAAATACAAATTCCATCTAGACACTGTTGCCCTAGAGCACACAAAAAATGATACATACCTTGGCCTAAACATCAGCGCCACAGGTAACTTCCACAAAGCTGTGAACGATCTGAGAGACAAGGCAAGAAGGGCATTCTATGCCATCAAAAGGAACATACATTTCAACATACCAATTAGGATCTGGCTAAAAATACTTGAATCAGTCATAGAGCCCATTGCCCTTTATTGGTTGTGAGGTCTGGGGTCCGCTCACCAACCAAGAATTCACAAAATGGGACAAACACCAAATTGAGACTCTGCACGCAGAATTCTGCAAAAATATCCTCTGTGTACAACGTAGAACACCAAATAATGCATGCAGAGCAGAATTAGGCCGATACCCACTAATTATCAAAATCCAGAACAGAGCCGTTAAATTCTACAACCACCTAAAAGGAAGCGATTCCCAAACCTTCCATAACAAAGCCATCACCAACAGAGAGATGAACCTGGAGAAGAGTCCCCTAAGCAAGCTGGTCCTGGGGCTCTGTTCACAAACACAAACACACCGCACAGAGCCCCAGGACAGCAGCACAATAGACCCAACCAAATCATGAGAAAACAAAAAGATAATTACTTGACACATTGGAAAGAATTAACAAAAAAACAGAGCAAACTAGAATGCTATTTGGCCCTAAACAGAGAGTACACAGTGGCAGAATACCTGACCACTGTGACTGACCCAAAATTAAGGAAAGCTTTGACTATGTACAGACTCAGTGAGCATAGCCTTGCTATTGAGAAAGGCCGCAGTAGGCAGACATGGCTCTCAAGAGAAGACAGGCTATGTGCTCACTAAACTCCCATATTTACTGGGTGAAATTCCAGTGTGCCATCACGGCAGCAAGATTTGTGACCTGTTGCCACAAGAAAAGGGCAACCAGTGAAGAACAAACACCATTGTAAATACAACCCATCTTTATGCTTATTTATTTTCCCTTGTGTTCTTGAACCATTTGTACATTGTTACAACACTGTATTTTGATTGTTTATTTCACTTTTGTATATTATCTACCTCACCTGCTTTGGCAATGTTAACACATGTTTCCCATGCCAATAAAGCCCCTTGAATTGAATTGAATTGAGAGGCAGATGGAGAGAGGGAGAGATAGAGGGGCTGTTGGAGAGGAGGAGGCAGATGGAGAGAGGGAGAGATAGAGGGGCTGTTGGAGAGGAGGAGGCAGATGGATTTTCACCATCATTATTTAACCTCTTTAGATGGGAAACAGATTTTTATGGAGTTAAACATGTGCTCTTTACGACAGAATGTTACAATTAGCTAAAAAACCAAACGTTTTTTTCTGGACCAAATTACACTTGTGAAAGGCCACTGACTTGATGGAATGCCAATATGTACATGCTCTTGGGTGGATTAGATTGGTCTGGTTGTTATCTGTAACCCGTTAAATCATGGAACCTCGATACTATATCAATGTCTGTATTATTCATGTCCTATGACATCATAATGTGTTTGATGTGTATTTCTATTGCCCTCTTGGCCAGGTCTCCATTGGTTTCCTCAATAGGATAAATACAGGTCAAATTAAGGTTAAATCAACAAAAATAGAATAATCTCAATCATGTTATCATCTTATATGAAATGATCCCTCTCTCTACTCTCTGTTGGCTGCAGTGAGACTCCAGTGCAAGTCCCCCCTCCCCCCCTGGCTGGCCCAGACCACGTTGATGCTGTTGTGCCCACGCCGCCTCCCTCCTCCCCTTTTACTCCGGCGTTCCCCCCATTGCTTCTTCCAGTGATGGCTATGAGTACCGACCCGGGCTGCAGAAGGGACGACTCCGACCCTGACTCAATGACCCCTGACACCAGTAACCTCACCGCCATGATGGCCGCAGTCACCATGAAGACCACCGAGACAGAGGTCTCACCGGCCAATGGCGTGAGGAACGGGGCTCAGCAGGGCGGAGCTAAAAGGGGCCCTCCTTCGCGGGCGCACCTCTCAGGGAGGAAGCTGTCGCTACAGGAACGAGGGACGTACCCATCAGAGGGGACTCACGTCTCCCCCCGTGTGGCACGCAGACCCACAGTGGAGTCCAAGCAGGTCTCCATCTCAGATGCAGAGGTGAGTGAACGGACTCTGCGCCTACACAGGAAAAAGGACTTTAATGCAATTCAGTTCAGTGCAATAAACATGATTATTGCTCCTAAGTTTTGAATTGAATTGAGAGGGCTAAGTCAGATTTATAAATGGGGTTTGGAGGCATAGTTCAGTGGTAGAACATCTGACTGAATACCAAGAGGTTTTCAGGTTTAAATAAAAGATGAATAGAATTAAAATGTTGAAGACACCAGCAGCCACAGCCAGAGAAATCCTGTTTTCATCTTTTTGCAGTCATTGTTGGCTTGAGAGTCACAGCTGTGTGTGTGTGTGTGTGTGTGTGTGTGTGTGTGTGTGTGTGTGTGTGTGTGTGTGTGTGTTCTGAGATGACCTAGGGCAGTGCTCTGCTCAGGGACGGTCATGACATTGTGGGATTGACATTAATGTGTAATGCACATATAGAATATGTTGCCTCTAGCTGCATAACCGTCTGGTCTCATCTGAGAGAACACCAGGAAGTAGCCCATCTCCAAGAGTGTGTATGAAATGGCACCCTATTCCACTTGGACTCTGGTCTAAAGTAGTGCACTTTATAGGGAATAGAGTTCCATTTGGGAAGCAGTCCAAGACTGAAAGATATACCTCTTAAATGTAATGGTAGAATGTGACACAACACCTGGATTTTGTGCTCTATGTAGCAAAATGTGAAATATTTTTTTTACATTGGTAAAAGTAGAGACTCAGAGCTACAAAATGGTATATCATACACTGCATTTTTGAGGAACAATGGAAAAGAAATTCTGCTTTGAAAGTTGATAAACTTGTAAACTCACTTTTGAGAAAAGGGCATTTTAGCGTTTCGGTGAGAGAGCTCTTCCTTGTCTACACCCATTCAGCATCGTCCACACCCTCTGAAGCTTTAGCCCCACCCATTCAGCATTGTCCATACCCTCTGAAGCTTTAGCCCTACCCATTCAGCATCGTCCACACCCTCTTAAGCTTTAGCCCCACCCATTCAGCATCGTCCACACCCTCTTAAGCTTTAGCCCCACCCATTCAGCATCGTCCACACCCTCTGAAGCTTTAGCCCCACCCATTCAGCATCGTCCACACCCTCTTAAGCTTTAGCCACACCCATTCAGCATCGTCCACACCCTCTTAAGCTTTAGCCACACCCATTCAGCATCGTCCACACCCTCTTAAGCTTTAGCCACACCCATTCAGCATCGTCCACACCCTCTTAAGCTTTAGCCACACCCATTCAGCATCGTCCACACCCTCTTAAGCTTTAGCCCCACCCATTCAGCATCGTCCACACCCTCTGAAGCTTTAGCCCCACCCATTCAGCATCGTCCACACCCTCTTAAGCTTTAGCCACACCCATTCAGCATCGTCCACACCCTCTTAAGCTTTAGCCCCACCCATTCAGCATCGTCCACAACCTCTTAAGCTTTAGCCCCACCCATTCAGCATCGTCCACACCCTCTGAAGCTTTAGCCCCACCCATTCAGCATCGTCCACACCCTCTTAAGCTTTAGCCCCACCCATTCAGCATCGTCCACACCCTCTTAAGCGTTAGCCCCACCCATTCAGCATCGTCCACACCCTCTTAAGCTTTAGCCCCACCCATTCAGCATTGTCCACACCCTCTGAAGCTTTAGCCCCACCCATTCAGCATCGTCCACACCCTCTGAAGCTTTAGCCCCACCCATTCAGCATCGTCCACACCCTCTTAAGCTTTAGCCACACCCATTCAGCATCGTCCACACCCTCTTAAGCTTTAGCCCCACCCATTCAGCATCGTCCACACCCTCTTAAGCTTTAGCCACACCCATTCAGCATCGTCCACACCCTCTTAAGCTTTAGCCCCACCCATTCAGCATCGTCCACACCCTCTGAAGCTTTAGCCCCACCCATTCAGCATCGTCCACACCCTCTTAAGCTTTGGCCACACCCATTCAGCATCGTCCACACCCTCTGAAGCTTTAGCCCCGTCCATCTCCTTGCGTTCAGAGAGCAAACTTGACGCTCTGGCCGAAGATTTGTTTACCTCTGGATAACATGAAAACAGCCTAACCAGCGCTGGCAACAATTTCATTACGTTTTTTTGCTGACGTTTACTGCCACTGGCCATATTCAACAGGTGTTGTACACTGTACCTAGCTAGCTAGCTAAACAATTAACCTCGCTAGGTAAACAACATGTAAGATCACACACATCACATCACACGTTAGCTAACGACCCAGCCACCTAACGTTAGCTAGGGACACTTTAGCTTGAAATGCACATCTATCACTCCAGTATTAATGCTAAATTGAAATTATTTCGCCACTATGGCCTATTTATTGCCTTACCTCCCTAATCGTACTACATTTGCACACGCTGTATATCGATTTTTCTATTGTGTTGTTATTGACTGTATGTTTGTTTTACTCCATGTGTAACTCTGTGTTGTTGTTTTTGTCGCACTGCTTTGCGTTATCTTGACCAGGTCACAGTTGTAAATGAGAACTTGTTCTCAACTGACCTACCTGGTTGAATAAAGATTTAATTAAAAATAAAATAAAACTCAAACAGTGTGGTGTTATGGGGTATCCAGGGTACATTCAAGTATCCTTTCAACCTCTCCAAAGTGTCTGAATGTGGTAATTGCACTGTTTTTGCACACTGCATGTGCCTTAAAGTTATTGTTTACTATAAAAACAACAACACCAACCTCCCTCATACATTGTGGTGGTGTTTTCATCATATTTTTGATGCGCAAAGATATAGTCACTAGGTGGACTTTCGATGTTGCCATTAAGTTATACATCATTAGAGAACATTGTCAATAGGCTAGATTTGTTCCCACCAACCTAAGGATTAAATGTCATACCCCTCGTGTAGCTACAGCTCAAACACAGACCAAATTGACCTTGTAAGATGTTTGCTGTTTGGTGAAAACGTTGTATAAAATACACATTTTGCCTCTCGGGGCTGGTGATCAATAACAGTAGGTCACAGCCAGACAAATAAGATATCCTCATGATGTGTGGAGTCCCGGCTTTTGGTGTGAATCAATTTATTCCGGGTTTATTTTGTTTATGCTTCACAACGCTAATCGTAATGTAGGTAGCAGCCATCTTGAAATGAGGTCATCGACTCGGCCTGCCCTTATACACTCTCATGCCCATATATGGTAGTAAGTCACGCTGTAGATTTTAAGGCACAGCTCAATAGCAGAGGAACCATGTCTTTGCAGATGGGGAACACTTCTCATGCCAGACTGAATTGAATACAAAAAAAATCAAAAGAGGATTTATTAAAGGTTCTGTCTGGCTCTGTCTGTCAGCTTCTCCAAGACCAGAGGCTCTCTATATAGTCCACTACTATAGCACCCTATTCCCTATATAGTGCACTACTATAGCACCCTATTCCCTATATAGTGCACTACTATAGCACCCTATTCCCTATATAGTACACTACTATAGCACACTATTCCCTATATAGTCCACTACTATAGCACACTATTCCCTATATAGTGCACTAATATAGCACCCTATTCCCTATAATATTACACTAATATAGCACCCTATTCCCTATATAGTACACTAATATAGCACCCTATTCCCTATATAGTACACTAATATAGCACCCTATTCCCTATAATAGTACACTAATATAGCACCCTATTCCCTATATAGTGCACTAATATAGCACCCTATTCCCTATATAGTACACTACTATAGCACCCTATTCCCTATAATAGTACACTAATATAGCACCCTATTCCCTATATAGTACACTAATATAGCACCCTATTCCCTATATAGTGCACTAATATAGCACCCTATTCCCTATATAGTACACTACTATAGCACCCTATTCCCTATAATAGTACACTAATATAGCACCCTATTCCCTATATAGTACACTAATATAGCACCCTATTCCCTATAATAGTACACTAATATAGCACCCTATTCCCTATATAGTGCACTAATATAGCACCCTATTCCCTATATAGTACACTACTATAGCACCCTATTCCCTATAATAGTACACTAATATAGCACCCTATTCCCTATATAGTACACTAATATAGCACCCTATTCCCTATATACTGCACTAATATAGCACCCTATTCCCTATATAGTACACTACTATAGCACCCTATTCCCTATAATAGTACACTAATATAGCACCCTATTCCCTATATAGTACACTAATATAGCACCCTATTCCCTATATAGTGCACTAATATAGCACCCTATTCCCTATATAGTACACTACTATAGCACCCTATTCCCTATAATAGTACACTAATATAGCACCCTATTCCCTATATAGTACACTAATATAGCACCCTATTCCCTATATAGTGCACTAATATAGCACCCTATTCCCTATATAGTACACTACTATAGCACCCTATTCCCTATAATAGTACACTAATATAGCACCCTATTCCCTATATAGTACACTAATATAGCACCCTATTCCCTATATAGTACACTAATATAGCACCCTATTCCCTATAATAGTACACTAATATAGCACCCTATTCCCTATATAGTGCACTAATATAGCACCCTATTCCCTATATAGTACACTACTATAGCACCCTATTCCCTATATAGTACACTAATATAGCACCCTATTCCCTATATAGTGCACTATTATAGCACCCTATTCCCTATATAGTGCACTACTATAGCACCCTATTCCCTATATAGTCCACTACTATAGCACCCTATTCCCTATATAGTGCACTAATATAGCACCCTATTCCCTATATAGTCCACTACTATAGCACCCTATTCCCTATATAGTGCACTAATATAGCACCCTATTCCCTATATAGTCCACTAGTATAGCACCCTATTCCCTATATAGTGCACTAATATAGCACCCTATTCCCTATATAGTGCACTATTATAGCACCCTATTCCCTATATAGTGCACTACTATAGCACCCTATTCCCTATATAGTCCACTACTATAGCACCCTATTCCCTATATAGTGCACTAATATAGCACCCTATTCCCTATATAGTGCACTATTATAGCACCCTATTCCCTATATAGTGCACTACTATAGCACCCTATTCCCTATATATTGCACTATTATAGCACCCTATTCCCTATATAGTGCACTACTATAGCACCCTATTCCCTATATAGTGCACTACTATAACACCCTATTCCCTATATAGTGCACTATTATAGCACCCTATTCCCTATATAGTGCACTAATATAGCACCCTATTCCCTATATAGTGCACTATTATAGCACCCTATTCCCTATATAGTGCACTACTATAGCACCCTATTCCCTATATAGTGCACTACTATAGCACCCTATTCCCTATATAGTCCACTACTATAGCACCCTATTCCCTATATAGTGCACTATTATGGCACCCTATTCCCTATATAGTGCACTAATATAGCACCCTATTCCCTATATAGTGCACTATTATAGCACCCTATTCCCTATATAGTGCACTACTATAGCACCCTATTCCCTATATAGTGCACTACTATAGCACCCTATTCCCTATATAGTCCACTACTATAGCACCCTATTCCCTATATAGTCCACTACTATAGCACCCTATTCCCTATATAGTGCACTACTATAGCACCCTATTCCCTATATAGTGCACTACTATAGCACCCTATTCCCTATATAGTCCACTACTATAGCACCCTATTCCCTATATAGTGCACTAATATAGCACCCTATTCCCTATATAGTCCACTACTATAGCATTCTATTCCCTATATAGTGCACTACTATAGCACCCTATTCCCTATATAGTCCACTACTATAGCACCCTATTCCCTATATAGTGCACTATTATAGCACCCTATTCCCTATATAGTGCACTAATATAGCACCCTATTCCCTATATAGTGCACTATTATAGCACCCTATTCCCTATATAGTGCACTACTATAGCACCCTATTCCCTATATAGTGCACTACTATAGCACCCTATTCCCTATATAGTCCACTACTATAGCACCCTATTCCCTATATAGTCCACGACTATAGCACCCTATTCCCTATATAGTGCACTACTATAGCACCCTATTCCCTATATAGTGCACTACTATAGCACCATATTCCCTATATAGTCCACTACTATAGCACCCTATTCCCTATATAGTGCACTAATATAGCACCCTATTCCCTATATAGTCCACTACTATAGCACCCTGTTCCCTATATAGTGCACTACTATAGCACCCTATTCCCTATATAGTCCACTACTATAGCACCCTATTCCCTATATAGTGCACTACTATAGCACCCTATTCCCTATATAGTGCACTAATATAGCACCCTATTCCCTATATAGTCCACGACTATAGCACCCTATTCCCTATATAGTGCACTACTATAGCACCCTATTCCCTATATAGTGCACTACTATAGCACCCTATTCCCTATATAGTCCACTACTATAGCACCCTATTCCCTATATAGTGCACTAATATAGCACCCTATTCCCTATATAGTCCACTACTATAGCACCCTGTTCCCTATATAGTGCACTACTATAGCACCCTGTTCCCTATATAGTCCACTACTATAGCACCCTATTCCCTATATAGTGCACTACTATAGCACCCTATTCCCTATATAGTGCACTATTATAGCACCCTATTCCCTATATAGTGCACTACTATAGCACCCTATTCCCTATATAGTCCACTACTATAGCACCCTATTCCCTATATAGTGCACTAATATAGCACCCTATTCCCTATATAGTCCACTACTATAGCACCCTATTCCCTATATAGTGCACTAATATAGCACCCTATTCCCTATATAGTGCACTATTATAGCACCCTATTCCCTATATAGTGCACTACTATAGCACCCTATTCCCTATATAGTCCACTACTCTAGCACCCTATTCCCTATATAGTACACTACTATAGCACACTATTCCCTATATAGTCCACTACTATAGCACCCTATTCCCTATATAGTGCACTAATATAGCACCCTATTCCCTATAATAGTACACTAATATAGCACCCTATTCCCTATATAGTACACTAATATAGCACCCTATTCCCTATATAGTACACTAATATAGCACCCTATTCCCTATAATAGTACACTAATATAGCACCCTATTCCCTATATAGTGCACTAATATAGCACCCTATTCCCTATATAGTACACTACTATAGCACCCTATTCCCTATAATAGTACACTAATATAGCACCCTATTCCCTATATAGTACACTAATATAGCACCCTATTCCCTATATAGTGCACTAATATAGCACCCTATTCCCTATATAGTACACTACTATAGCACCCTATTCCCTATAATAGTACACTAATATAGCACCCTATTCCCTATATAGTACACTAATATAGCACCCTATTCCCTATATAGTACACTAATATAGCACCCTATTCCCTATAATAGTACACTAATATAGCACCCTATTCCCTATATAGTGCACTAATATAGCACCCTATTCCCTATATAGTACACTACTATAGCACCCTATTCCCTATATAGTACACTAATATAGCACCCTATTCCCTATATAGTGCACTAATATAGCACCCTATTCCCTATATAGTGCACTATTATAGCACCCTATTCCCTATATAGTGCACTACTATAGCACCCTATTCCCTATATAGTCCACTTCTATAGCACCCTATTCCCTATATAGTGCACTAATATAGCAACCTATTCCCTATATAGTCCACTACTATAGCACCCTATTCCCTATATAGTGCACTAATATAGCACCCTATTCCCTATATAGTCCACTACTATAGCACCCTATTCCCTATATAGTGCACTAATATAGCACCCTATTCCCTATATAGTGCACTATTATAGCACCCTATTCCCTATATAGTGCACTACTATAGCACCCTATTCCCTATATAGTCCACTACTATAGCACCCTATTCCCTATATAGTGCACTAATATAGCACCCTATTCCCTATATAGTGCACTATTATAGCACCCTATTCCCTATATAGTGCACTACTATAGCACCCTATTCCCTATATAGTGCACTATTATAGCACCCTATTCCCT
Source organism: Oncorhynchus clarkii lewisi (assembly GCF_045791955.1). NCBI lineage: Eukaryota > Metazoa > Chordata > Actinopteri > Salmoniformes > Salmonidae > Oncorhynchus > Oncorhynchus clarkii. The sequence continues at coordinate 7,312,530 of NC_092156.1, read as the reverse complement.
ATATAGTGCACTACTATAGCACCCTATTCCCTATATAGTGCACTATTATAGCACCCTATTCCCTATATAGTGCACTAATATAGCACCCTATTCCCTATATAGTGCACTATTATAGCACCCTAATCCCTATATAGTGCACTACTATAGCACCCTATTCCCTATATAGTGCACTACTATAGCACCCTATTCCCTATATAGTCCACTACTATAGCACCCTATTCCCTATATAGTGCACTATTATGGCACCCTATTCCCTATATAGTGCACTAATATAGCACCCTATTCCCTATATAGTGCACTATTATAGCACCCTATTTCCTATATAGTGCACTACTATAGCACCCTATTCCCTATATAGTGCACTACTATAGCACCCTATTCCCTATATAGTCCACTACTATAGCACCCTATTCCCTATATAGTCCACTACTATAGCACCCTATTCCCTATATAGTGCACTACTATAGCACCCTATTCCCTATATAGTGCACTACTTAAGCACCCTATTCCCTATATAGTCCACTACTATAGCACCCTATTCCCTATATAGTGCACTAATATAGCACCCTATTCCCTATATAGTCCACTACTATAGCATCCTATTCCCTATATAGTGCACTACTATAGCACCCTATTCCCTATATAGTCCACCACTATAGCACCCTATTCCCTATATAGTGCACTATTATAGCACCCTATTCCCTATATAGTGCACTAATATAGCACCCTATTCCCTATATAGTGCACTATTATATCACCCTATTCCCTATATAGTGCACTACTATAGCACCCTATTCCCTATATAGTGCACTACTATAGCACCCTATTCCCTATATAGTCCACTACTATAGCACCCTATTCCCTATATAGTCCACGACTATAGCACCCTATTCCCTATATAGTCCACTACTATAGCACCCTATTCCCTATATAGTCCACGACTATAGCACCCTATTCCCTATATAGTGCACTACTATAGCACCCTATTCCCTATATAGTGCACTACTATAGCACCATATTCCCTATATAGTCCACTACTATAGCACCCTAGTCCCTATATAGTGCACTAATATAGCACCCTATTCCCTATATAGTGCACTACTACAGCACCCTATTCCCTATATAGGGCACTAATATAGCACCCTATTCCCTATATAGTGCACTAATATAGCACCCTATTCCCTATATAGTGCACTACTACAGCACCCTATTCCCTATATAGTGCACTACTACAGCACCCTAGTCCCTATATAGTGCTCTAATATAGCACCCTACTCCTTTTGACCAAAGCCCTGTGGGTAATAGGGTTAAACGTGGGACACACCAAGGTTGTAGCCGTGCTGAGTGAGAGTGAACCAGGTTAACCTTGAATGGCATGGTGAGAGAGAGAGAGAGGAGGTTTTCCTCTTATTGACTTGGGGTATTTCAGCTTTAATATTGCAGATAGATTGTGGCTTCTATCAATGTCATTGTCTGCATCATTTCCAATCCCTAATATATATTTTTTGTAAATATACAGTGTATATACTTTTTAAAAGTATTGATATTCTCCTTTGTTATTTTCCCCTAACCCTACCACCCTCCTCTAATTAGAGTAAACTAATGGACAAAAGCACTTAGGATTATATGGGCTATATACATTTTACAGACACAGTATATTTTACAATCTCTCTACCTCTCTGTCTTTCTCTCTCTTTCTGTCTCTCTCACACTCCGTCTCTGTCAATCTCTCTACCTCTCTGTCTTTCTCTCTCTTTCTGTCTCTCTCACACTCCGTCTCTGTCAATCTCTCTACCTCTGTCTGTCTTTCTCTCTCTTTCTGTCTCTCTCACACTCTGTCTCTGTCAATCTCTCTACCTCTCTGTCTTTCTCTCTCTTTCTGTCTCTCTCACACTCCGTCTCTGTCAATCTCTCTACCTCTCTGTCTTTCTCTCTCTTTCTGTCTCTCTCACACTCCGTCTCTGACATCATTTACAAACTAAGCGTTTATGTTTAGTGAGTCTGCAAGATCAGAGGCAATAGGGATGAGCAGTGATGTTCTCTTGATAAGTGTGTGAATTGGACCATTTTCCTGTCAAAAGTAAAGTACAGACCCCTAAAAGTAGTACTTTAAAGTATTTCTAAAGTACTCCACTGCTCTCACACTACGTCTCTCTCTCTCTCCCTTCCTCTCTCCCTCCCTTCCTCTCTCTCTCCCTTCCTCTCTCTCTCCCTTCCTCTCTCTCTCCCTTCCTCTCTCCCTGTCTCTCTCCCTCTCCCTCTCTCGCTCTCTCTCTCTCTCTCTCTCTCTCTCTCTCTCCCTTCCTCTCTCCCTCCCTTCCTTTCTCCCTGTATCTCTCTCTCTCTCTCTCTCTCTCGTCTCTCTCTCTTTCTCACTCTGCCCCCTCCATCTCTCTCCTCATTTTCCGACCACAGTGACAGCATCGCCTTCACACTTTTCAGAAAAAGCATGAGCAGCGTTTTGGCACCAATACATTTCCCTCTTCTATTAATTGGCTCGTCACCCGATGCTCAGTACTGAAGGAGTAATGTCTGTTTAAGTGGGTTCCAGCCTCGCACAGTGCACTCAGGTGTGTCTCTCTGCCCTCACTAAGTTGTTGGATGTAAAATATTACTAGGTCTTTGAGAGTTTATTCAGAAGATAACAGCTCTGTAAATATTATTTCCTGGTGCCCCGACTCTCTAGTTAATTACATTTACATGATTAGCTCAATCAGGTGATATTAATTGCGGAGGAATTATTTTATAGAATAGCATGTCATATCACTTAATCCGGCATAGCCATAGACACTACCGTATCTAGCAGCTGTAATGGTGTGGCAGCTGCGTTCATATAGATGATGTTGCCGCGGTCTAGGAACGGTAGGAACATGGACTATTTAGCGAGAGGCCGGACCCTATTTCTATAGAAGAAGCCCATTTTTATTCTCAAGTTTCTTAACTAACTCATCAATATGGTTTTTAAAAGACAGCTTTTCATCGATCCAGATGCCCAGGTATTTGTACCACGGACATGATCAATATGGACACCATCCAAAGTACATTATGCTAAAGTCATTAGCATCATTTTGTCACGCTCTCTAGTAAACATTTACTTTAGCATTTTATCCGCATTCAATACTAGTTTTGGGGTCAATAAAGGTTTTCAATAATAGAATGGCAGTTTCAAGTTGTATTTGTTATATGTCTGACTACATAATGATCCTCTGTTAACCTGTACTGGAAGTTACCGAACGAGGAACATGACATCCAGCCGCCCTGTAAGATACATCACATGACAAGAAATTATGAAATCAAAGGATATTGGGGGATGGAGGAATGGATGAAATGGAGGAAGGGGTAGCTGTGTCCTCTGAGGAGGGAGGGATAGCTGTGTCCTCTGAGTAGGGAGGGATAGCTGTGTCCTCTGAGGAGGGAGGGATAGCTGTGTCCTCTGAGTAGGGAGGGATAGCTGTGTCCTCCGAGTAGGGAGGGATAGCTGTGTCCTCTGAGGAGGGAGGGATAGCTGTGACCTCTGAGTAGGGAGGGATAGCTGTGTCCTCTGAGTAGGGAGGGATAGCTGTGTCCTCTGAGTAGGGAGGGATAGCTGTGTCCTCTGAGGAGGGAGGGATAGCTGTGTCCTCTGAGTAGGGAGGGATAGCTGTGTCCTCCGAGTAGGGAGGGATAGCTGTGTCCTCTGAGGAGGGAGGGATAGCTGTGACCTCTGAGTAGGGAGGGATAGCTGTGTCCTCTGAGTAGGGAGGGATAGCTGTGTCCTCTGAGTAGGGAGGGATAGCTGTGTCCTCTGAGTAGGGAGGGATAGCTGTGTCCTCTGAGTAGGGAGGGATAGCTGTGTCCTCTGAGTAGGGAGGGATAGCTGTGTCCTCTGAGTAGGGAGGGATAGCTGTGTCCTCTTAGTTGGGAGGGATAGCTGTGTCCTCTGAGGAGGGAGGGATAGCTGTGTCCTCTGAGTAGGGAGGGATAGCTGTGTCCTCTGAGTAGGAAGGGATAGCTGTGTCCTCTGAGTAGGGAGGGATAGCTGTGTCCTCTGAGTAGGGAGGGATAGCTGTGTCCTCTGAGTAGGGAGGGATAGCTGTGTCCTATGAGTAGGGAGGGACAGCTGTGTCCTCTGAGTAGGGAGGGATAGCTGTGTCCTCTGAGTAGGGAGGGATAGCTGTGTCCTATGAGTAGGGAGGGATAGCTGTGTCCTCTGAGTAGGGAGGGATAGCTGTGTCCTCTGAGTAGGGAGGGACAGCTGTGTCCTCTGAGTAGGGAGGGATAGCTGTGTCCTCTGAGTAGGGAGGGATAGCTGTGTCCTATGAGTAGGGAGGGATAGCTGTGTCCTCTGAGTAGGGAGGGATAGCTGTGTCCTCTGAGTAGGGAGGGATAGCTGTGTCCTCTGAGTAGGGAGGGATAGCTGTGTCCTCTGAGTAGGGAGGGATAGCTGTGTCCTCTGAGTAGGGAGGGATAGCTGTGTCCTATGAGTAGGGAGGGATAGCTGTGTCCTCTGAGTAGGGAGGGATAGCTGTGTCCTCTGAGTAGGGAGGGATAGCTGTGTCCTCTGAGTAGGGAGGGATAGCTGTGTCCTCTGAGTAGGGAGGGATAGCTGTGTCCTCTGAGTAGGGAGGGATAGCTGTGTCCTCTGAGTAGGGAGGGATAGCTGTGTCCTCTGAGTAGGGAGGGATAGCTGTGTCCTCTGAGTAGGGAGGGATAGCTGTGTCCTCTGAGTAGGGAGGGATAGCTGTGTCCTCTGAGGAGGGAGGGATAGCTGTTTCCTCTGAGTAGGGAGGGATAGCTGTGTCCTCTGAGTAGGGAGGGATAGCTGTGTCCTCTGAGTAGGAAGGGATAGCTGTGTCCTCTTAGTTGGGAGGGATAGCTGTGTCCTCTGAGTAGGGAGGGATAGCTGTGTCCTCTGAGTAGGGAGGGATAGCTGTGTCCTCTGAGTAGGGAGGGATAGCTGTGTCCTCTGAGTAGGGAGGGATAGCTGTGTCCTCTGAGTAGGGAGGGATAGCTGTGTCCTCTGAGTAGGAAGGGATAGCTGTGTCCTCTTAGTTGGGAGGGATAGCTGTGTCCTCTGAGTAGGGAGGGATAGCTGTGTCCTCTGAGTAGGGAGGGATAGCTGTGTCCTCTTAGTTGGGAGGGATAGCTGTGTCCTCTTAGTTGGGAGGGATAGCTGTGTCCTCTGAGTAGGGAGGGATAGATGTGTCCTCTGAGTAGGGAGGGATAGCTGTGTCCTCTTAGTTGGGAGGGATAGCTGTGTCCTCTGAGTAGGGAGGGATAGCTGTGTCCTCTGAGTAGGGAGGGATAGCTGTGTCCTCTGAGGAGGGAGGGATAGCTGTGTCCTCTGAGTAGGGAGGGATAGCTGTGTCCTCTGAGTAGGGAGGGATAGCTGTGTCCTCTGAGTAGGAAGGGATAGCTGTGTCCTCTGAGGAGGGAGGGATAGCTGTGTCCTCCGAGTAGGGAGGGATAGCTGTGTCCTCCGAGTAGGGAGGGATAGCTGTGTCCTCTGAGTAGGGAGGGATAGCTGTGTCCTCTGAGTAGGAAGGGATAGCTGTGTCCTCTGAGTAGGAAGGGATAGCTGTGTCCTCTGAGTAGGGAGGGATAGCTGTGTCCTCTGAGTAGGGAGGGATAGCTGTATTTTCTTTTTTTCTGTCCATCTCTCTCTTCTTCACTCTCTCTGTCTCTCTCTCTCTCTCTCTCTCTGTCTGTCTCTCTGTCTCTCTCTCTGTCTCTCTCTCTCTCTCTCTCTCTCTGTCTGTCTCTCTGTCTCTCTCTAACTCTCTCTCTCTCTCTCTCTCTCTCTCTCTCTCTCTCTCTCTCTCTCTCCCCAACAGAGCAGGGCTCCTCTCTCTGCCTTGTCCCTGGTTGACTGTCCCCTGGTTGACTGTCCCCTGGTTGACTGTCCCTGGTTGACTGACCCTGGTTGAGTGCATGCAGTATCAGTGGTTGCTATGGATCTCAGAATCATCCGTTTAACCAGCTCTGTGATGGATCTGTGATTATTGTTATTTTACCATGCTGGTCATCTATGAACATTTGAACATCTTGGCCATGTTCTGTTATAATCTCCACCCCTCATAGCCTGGTTCCTCTCTAGGTTTCTTCCTAGGTTTTGGCCTTTCTAGGGAGTTTTTCCTAGCCAACGTGCTTCTACACCTGCATTGCTTGCTGTTTGGGGTTTTAGGCTGTGTTTCTGTACAACACTTTGAGATATCAGCTGATGTAAGAAGGGCTATATAAATACATTTGATTTGATTTGATCTGTGACTGTAAACAGAATTGAGTGACCGTAAACAGAATTGAGTGACCGTACACATCACGTCTCTATGAGCTCGGCAGTGAAGAACATTTTGTTCATGTGTCCAAGGCTGTATTTTAGTCATCCAATGGTCTATTTCTCTCCGCAGGGCGCATGTCTTTCTTTCATATGTTGTCGTTTACAAATGTTATCCCTTTTCTTGTCTTCTTCCTGCTTCAGGACTGTATCCAGCTGAACCAGTACAAGCTGAAGAGTGAGATCGGCAAGGTGAGCCTAGACCTAACGCAGAACACCCTGGATTTAATTCTTCTCTTTCTGATATTGGTATAGCGTGTTTCTTTACCATTGTGTCCCTGTTGTATCGAACTGTCTCCCATTGATTATACAGTCTGTTATGATTAACACCAAAGACAAATCAATATTATCCCTGAGCGGAATAGCCCATGTTCAATTACCTTATGTCAACCCTGCTGGTGTTATCCGTGCGCTGCCTCTGTCTCTGTCTGTCTGGGTCTTTCTCTGTCTGGATCTGTCTGGGTCTATCTCTGTCTGGGTCTATCTTTGTCTGGGTCTATCTCTGTCTGGGTCTATCTCTGTCTGGGCCTGTGTCTGTCTGGGTCTGTGTCTGTCTGGGTCTGTCTGGGTCTATCTCTGTCTGGTTCTGTCTGGGTCTATCTTTGTCTGGGTCTATCTCTGTCTGGGTCTATCCATGTATGTGTCTGTGCTTGTCTGGGTCTGTCTGGATCAATCTCTGTCTGGGTCTATCTCTGTCTGGGTCTATCTCTATCTGGGTCTGTCTCTGTCTGGGTCTGTCTGGGTCTACCTCTGTCTGGGTCTATCTCTGTCTGGGTCTGTCTCTGTCTGGGTCTGTCTGGGTCTGCCTTGTTACAATCTCCATTTAAAGGGCCTGACCATCAATAGAAGACGGCCATCTTTTAGATGTTCAGTCGTAGCTGTTCCCTCTATAGCTCATATTAGAGTCCTAGGGGTATCCACGGGGGCTCCAGTCGGTCCATAGTATTCTCTAGCTGGCTACCTCTTCATCTTGGAGGGGAGATGTGTTAGAAAATGTACTAGAAAGAGGAGCTGAAGCAAAGTGGTAGCTCCACCCCACACTCTTTACAACTTACAGGCAAGCCTATGGGTCAAATGTTCCCTCCCCTTCCGAAATTTGAAAAGATGCGAAATCGTGATTTGTCCAAATGATATGTTATGCGCGTCTATCCACTAGATATTAGCTGTCTCCTAATCCAACAAGTGGTTTCTCTTAAGAATGATCCCTCAGGCTATTTGTACTGTCTGTCTCCTAATCCAACAAGTGGTTTCTCTTAAGGATGACCCCTCAGGCTATTTGTACTGTCTGTCTCCTAATCCAACAAGTGGTTTCTCTTAAGAATGATCCCTCAGGCTATTTGTACTGTCTGTCTCCTAATCCAACAAGTGGTTTCTCTTAAGAATGATCCCTCAGGCTATTTGTACTGTCTGTCTCCTAATCCAACAAGTGGTTTCTCTTAAGGATGATCCCTCAGGCTATTTGTACTGTCTGTCTCCTAATCCAACAAGTGGTTTCTCTTAAAAATGATCCCTCAGGCTATTTGTACTGTCTGTCTCCTAATCCAACAAGTGGTTTCTCTTAAGGATGATCCCTCAGGCTATTTGTACTGTCTGTCTCCTAATCCAACAAGTGGTTTCTCTTAAGAATGATCCCTCAGGCTATTTGTACTGTCTGTCTCCTAATCCAACAAGTGGTTTCTCTTAATAATGATCCCTCAGGCTATTTGACTGTCTGTCTCCTGTCTTATGAAAGCCTGTGGACGAGTCACGTTGCTTTGATGTGAACTTGAATCATACGGTAGAGCGTGTCCATGAAGCATCTCATCCTGTTTCCTCTGACTACTGAATGCTTTAGAGCACTGGGACTGGGGTTGGGGTGAATTTCTAAGAGGTGTTCCGTTCCACAGATGATTCATTCCACACCTACTAAGACTAGATAAACCCAACAGAGATACTCTATAATAACATAGAGAGAAACACTATAATAAAATAGAGAGATACACTATAATAACACTATAATAACATAGAGATACACTATAATAACATAGAGATACACTATAATAACATAAAGAGATACACTATAATAACACTATAATAACATAGAGATACACTATAATAACATTATAATAACATAAAGAGATACACTATAATAACATTATTATAACATAGAGATACACTATAATAACATAGAGATACACTATAATAACATAAAGAGATACACTATAATAACATTATTATAACATAGAGATACACTATAATAACATAGAGATACACTATAATAACACAGAGATACACTATAATAACATAGAGATACACTATAATAACATAGAGATACACTATAATAACATAGAGAGCTACACTATAATAACATAAAGAGATACACTATAATAACATTATAATAACAGAGAGATACACTATAATAACATAGAGAGCTACACTATAATAACATTATAATAACAGAGAGATACACTATAATAACATAGAGAGCTACACTATAATAACATAAAGAGATACACTATAATAACATTATAATAACAGAGAGATACACTATAATAACATTATAATAACTTAAAGAGATACATTATAATAACATAGAGATACACTATAATAACACAGAGATACACTATAATAACATAGAGAGCTACACTATAATAACAAAGAGATACACTATAATAACATAGAGAGATACACTATAATAACATAGAGATACACTATAATAACATAGAGGGCTACACTATAATAACATAGAGATACACTATAATAAATATAGAGATACACTATAATAACATAGAGAGATACACTATAACAACATAGAGATACACTATAATAACATAGAGATACACTATAATAACATAGAGATACACTATAATAACATAGAGATACACTATAATAACAGAGAGATACACTATAATAACATTATAATAACATAGAGAGATACACTATAATAACACTATAATAACATAGAGATACACTATAATAACATAGAGATACACTATAATAACAGAGAGATACACTTTAATAACACTATAATAACATAGAGATACACTATAATAACATAGAGATACACTATAATAACATAGAGATACACTATAATAACATAGAGATACACTATAATAACATAGAGATACACTATAATAACAGAGAGATACACTATAATAACATAGAGCTACACTATAATAACATAGAGAGATACACTATAATAACATAGAGATACACTATAATAACATAGAGATACACTATAATAACATAGAGATACACTATAATAACATAGAGATACACTATAATAACAGAGAGATACACTATAATAACATAGAGATACACTATAATAACATAGAGATACACTATAATAACATAGAGATACACTATAATAACAGAGAGATACACTATAATAACATAGAGATACACTATAATAACATAGAGATACACTATAATAACATAGAGAGATACACTATAATAACATAGAGATACACTATAATAACATAGAGAGATACACTATAATAACATAGAGATACACTATAATAACATAGAGATACACTATAATAACATAGAGAGATGGACTAAATATGCTGCATTATTGACATGTCTCTCTCCTCTCCTGTGACTTTGCAGGGCTCCTACGGGGTTGTCAAACTGGTCTACAATGACAATGATGACAATCACTATGTAAGTGACCAGCGTGTGTTTGTTTGGTGTGTGTGTGTGTGTGTGTGTGTGTGTGTGTGTGTGTGTGTGTGTGTGTTAGCCCTCTTTCTACTTGTAAAAGGAGTCAATTATGATCCATCAGCCATTTTCAGCTCTTTGTGAAGTGGAACGTTTTAGTAGCTTGAAATGATAATGGCCCAGCTCAAGGCCTTTATCTACCTGCACACTGTCTTAGTTGTCCGTCCCCTGTGTGTGTGTGTGTGTGTGTGTGTGTGTGTGTGTGTGTGTGTGTGTGTGTGTGTGTGTGTGTGTGTGTGTGTGTGTGTGTGTGTGTGTGTGTGTGTGTGTGTGTGTGCGCACACGCGCGCGTGTGTGTGCGTGTGTGTGTGTGTGCGTGTGTGTGATTCATGTTAGCGGTGTCGATGCAAAGCGATCACATCAGAAAGGGTTCTCCGTTCCCCGTCTTAGTGCTCATGCTGACAGTGAGATGGCCTGTACTGTAAATGCACGGACAGATTGCATGGTTCAAATCAGAGACAGACTGGTCTCATCTGGAGAGAGAGAGATGGATGCAGAGGTACTGAGAGAGAGAAAGGGACAGAACGAGAGATAGGGGGAGAGAGGGGGGAGAGAGGGTGGTGAGAGAAAGAGAGAGAGAGAAAAGGAGAGAGATGAGAGAGATTGAGGTTTGCTCCTGGATAAAAACAAGGAGAGATGGATGAGGGAAAAAATGTATGACATCACAACAGCAAAAATGTATGACATCACAACAGCAAAAATGTATGACATCACAACAACAAAAAAGTATGACATCACAACTGGAAGTCGCTCTGGAGAAGAGCGTCTGCTAAGTGACTCAAATGTTATGTAACATGAGGAAGAGGAAGGCACAGGATTTAATTATATTTCCAGGCATTCCAGGCTTGGATCTGTACATCTGTGTCCACATTGAGAGCTCAAGGTGGGAGTTCTGTTATACATCCTCACACAGAGTACCAGTAACCTTCTAATGGTAAAGATGCTGGACGACAAGAAAGGCATCGCTGTAACAGATTTTGCAACAGATTATTTTGTGATTTTTTGTTGTTGTTGTCCAGTTTTGCACGCTCTAATCGTGTAGACAATCTACAGTCTATCGTAGATTACAAGATCATCTCTGATGTCATCTCTCTGTGCCAGCCGAAGGGACTGTTTTCCATGAGGATGGTAGTCGCTCTAATCACTTCCTCTAAAGCTCTGCTGTGCCCAGATCTTTTGAGTGTTCAAAATACACTTTTGTGGTAGAGTTTCTGTCACTGAGGGGTTATCAGATTGGTGGAATCCTTTTTGAAAGTTGCATAAACACACGGGCCAATAAAATAAAGCCGTGGACATTAGGTTGAGGTGGAGTTCATGCTACAGCATGACATAGGCAACAGTCCGAGGAGTTCATGCTAGAGCACGACACAGGCAACAGTCCGTGGAGTTCATGCTGGAGCACGACATAGGCAACAGTCCGTAGAGTTCATACTAGAGCACGACATAGGCAACAGTCCGTGGAGTTCATGCTAGAGCGCGACATAGGCAACAGTCTGTGGAGTTCATGCTAGAGCGCGACATAGGCAACAGTCCATAGAGTTCATGCTAGAGCACGACATAGGCAACAGTCCGTAGAGTTCATGCTAGAGCGCGACATAGGCAACAGTCCGTGGAGTTCATGCTAGAGCGCGACATAGGCAACAGTCCATAGAGTTCATGCTAGAGCACGACATAGGCAACAGTCCGTAGAGTTCATGCTAGAGCACGACATAGGCAACAGTCCGTGGAGTTCATGCTAGAGCACGACATAGGCAACAGTCCGTGGAGTTCATGCTAGAGCACGACATAGGCAACAGTCCGTGGAGTTCATGCTAGAGCACGACACAAGGCAACAGTCCGTGGAGTTCATGCTAGAGCACGACATGGCAACAGTCCGTGGAGTCCATGCTAGAGCACGACATAGGCAACAGTCCGTGGAGTTCATGCAAGAGCACGACATAGGCAACAGTCCATAGAGTTCATGCTAGAGCACGACATAGGCAACAGTCCGTAGAGTTCATGCTAGAGCACGACATAGGCAACAGTCCGTGGAGTTCATGCTAGAGCACGACATAGGCAACAGTCCGTGGAGTTCATGCTAGAGCACGACATAGGCAACAGTCCGTGGAGTTCATGCTAGAGCACGACACAAGGCAACAGTCCGTGGAGTTCATGCTAGAGCACGACATGGCAACAGTCCGTGGAGTCCATGCTAGAGCACGACATAGGCAACAGTCCGTGGAGTTCATGCTAGAGCGCGACATAGGCAACAGTCCGTGGAGTTCATGCTAGAGCGCGACATAGGCAACAGTCCGTGGAGTTCATGCTAGAGCACGGCATAGGCAACAGTCCGTGGAGTTCATGCTAGAGCACGACATGGCAACAGTCCGTGGAGTTCGCCCTGTATGTTAATACCTAAAGGCCGATGGGTCGACATAGGCAACAGTCCGTAGAGTTCATGCTAGAGCATGACATGTCAACAGTCCGTGGAGTTCATGCTAGAGCACGACGTGGCAACAGTCCGTGGAGTTCATGCTAGAGCACGACATGGCAACAGTCCGTGGAGTTCATGCTAGAGCGCGACATGGCAACAGTCCGTGGAGTTCATTCTAGAGCACGACATGTCAACAGTCCGTGGAGTTCATGCTAGAGCACGACATGGCAACAGTCCGTGGAGTTCATGCTAGAGCACGACATGGCAACAGTCCGTGGAGTTCATGCTAGAGCACGACATGGCAACAGTCCGTGGAGTTCATGCTAGAGCACGACATGGCAACAGTCCGTGGAGTTCATGCTAGAGCACGACATAGGCAACAGTCCATAGAGTTCATGCTAGAGCACGACATGGCAACAGTCCGTGGAGTTCATGCTAGAGCGCGACACAGGCAACAGTCCATAGAGTTCATGCTAGAGCACGACATGGCAACAGTCCGTGGAGTTCATGCTAGAGCGCGACACAGGCAACAGTCCGTGGAGTTCATTCTAGACCGCGACATAGGCAACAGTCCGTGGAGTTCATGCTAGAGCACGACATAGGCAACAGTCTGTGGAGTTCATGCTAGAGCACGACATAGGCAACAGTCCGTGGAGTTCATGCTAGAGCACCACATAGGCAACAGTCCGTAGAGTTCATGCTAGAGCGCGACATAGGCAACAGTCCGTGGAGTTCATGCTAGAGCACGACATAGGCAACAGTCCGTGGAGTTCATGCTAGAGCACGACATAGGCAACAGTCCGTGGAGTTCATGCTAGAGCACGACATAGGCAACAGTCCGTGGAGTTCATACTAGAGCACGACATGTCAACAGTCCGTGGAGTTCGCCCTGTATGTTAATACCTAAAGGCCGATGGGTCGACATAGGCAACAGTCCGTGGAGTTCATGCTAGAGCACCACATAGGCAACAGTCCGTATCGTTCATGCTAGAGCGCGACATAGGCAACAGTCCGTGGAGTTCATGCTAGAGCACGACATGTCAACAGTCCGTGGAGTTCATGCTAGAGCACGACATGTCAACAGTCCGTGGAGTTCATACTAGAGCACGACATAGGCAACAGTCCGTGGAGTTCGCCCTGTATGTTAATACCTAAAGGCCGATGGGTCGACATAGGCAACAGTCCGTGGAGTTCATGCTAGAGCACCACATAGGCAACAGTCCGTAGAGTTCATGCTAGAGCGCGACATAGGCAACAGTCCGTGGAGTTCATGCTAGAGCGCGACATAGGCAACAGTCCGTGGAGTTCATACTAGAGCACGACATGTCAACAGTCCGTGGAGTTCGCCCTGTATGTTAATACCTAAAGGCCGATGGGTCGACATAGGCAACAGTACGTGGAGTTCATGCTAGAGCACGACATGTCAACAGTCCGTGGAGTTCATGCTAGAGCACGACATGTCAACAGTCCGTGGAGTTCATACTAGAGCACGACATAGGCAACAGTCCGTGGAGTTCGCCCTGTATGTTAATACCTAAAGGCCGATGGGTCGACATAGGCAACTGTACGTGGAGTTCATGCTAGAGCACGACATGTCAACAGTCCGTGGAGTTCATGCTAGAGCACGACATGTCAACAGTCCGTGGAGTTCATACTAGAGCACGACATAGGCAACAGTCCGTGGAGTTCGCCCTGTATGTTAATACCTAAAGGCCGATGGGTCGACATAGGCAACAGTCCGTGGAGTTCATGCTAGAGCACCACATAGGCAACAGTCCGTATCGTTCATGCTAGAGCGCGACATAGGCAACAGTCCGTGGAGTTCATGCTAGAGCACGACATAGGCAACAGTTTGTGGAGTTCATGCTAGAGCAGGACATAGGCAACAGTCCATGGAGTTCATGCTAGAGCGCGACATAGGCAACAGTCCGTGGAGTTCATACTAGAGCACGACATGTCAACAGTCCGTGGAGTTCATGCTAGAGCACGACATAGGCAACAGTCCGTAGAGCGACTACCTAAAGGCCGATGGGTCGACATAGGCAACAGTACGTGGAGTTCATGCTAGAGCACGACATAGGCAACAGTCCGTAGAGCGACTACCTAAAGGCTGATGGGTCGACATGTCAACAGTCCGTGGAGCGACTACCTAAAGGCCGATGGGTCTCTGCGCTTTCAACGTATTGAAGTTGATCATGTTGTGAGATGGAAGTTATTTTCTGTTTGTTGTGAGCACACCCCCCTGTTTTTAGTTTTGCTCCACTTTCTGATTTTACTTCCCGTCTTTAAGTTTGGTTTGGGTTTTCATTTTGTTTGGGTAGATTTAGTAGGTTCTCATGGTAGGTGTCTTAAAGGTCTCGGTTGTCTCTAGTCAACTTTCAGTCCCCCCCCCCCATGAGTGTCTTTCAGAACCCAAATCACTTAAGCGTGAAATGAAGAAGCTAATTATTAGCAGACAGACACGGACTCTCTGACGCTCTCAGAAACAGGAAATAAAACGCCCCTCAACATTTGAATTGACATTTGAGAGACTTACAGAGAGACTTACATAGTGAGGTCATACATTTTCAGACTTTAAAAAAAATTGTTATGATCCCCATGGGAATCGAACCCTCAACCATGGTGTTGCAGGGTTGAGTGTTCTCTCTCGTCCAATGCCTGAAAAACAGTAGCAGTGGACGGGTTGGAGGAGATGTAACACTATAAACAGTAGCAGTAGAAGGGTTGGAGGAGATGTATCACTATAAACAGTAGCAGACGGACAGACAGTATAGACAGGTAGATACAGACAGATAGACAAGCACCCAACATTCATAGTCCATCATCAACTCAACCTGCAGAGTAGTCTTTCTCTCTCTCCTAATGTCATACTGCTAATGCTCATGGGAAATGGTTCTGTGTTGGGGAGGGCACAGCTCCCTGACCACTGGGCTGAGAGGGACAGTGTCTTTCCCTTGACTCTGGCGTGGTGGAAACACACCGTAACACACTGTGAAGGACTCCTAATGACTTCCAACTGCTGCTGCCTGTCCTCAATGTGTCTGGAGTCATGAATGGAGGATAAAAGGGACATGAATAAGGACGTGAGGTTGCTGCAGACAGGGATTGACTGTCAGCTGGACACTAGACCACTGGAAACAGAGCAGGTTCCGTTGTGTCATTTAAAATGTAAATTCAAACTTTTTTATTTATTTTTTAAGCCTGTCACATCTGTGAATGTGGAATGTGTTTTGTTGGTTGATTGAAAAACAAGAAACCTAATAACACTTTAAATTGAAAGTTGACACTCTTATCCAGAGTGGCAAACAATAACTGCATGCAACAAAATATTTGTTTTAACATTTTAGTCGGAGACACTCTTACCCAGAGCGATTTACAGCTTAAGATAGCGAGGCGAGACCACCACATATTACAGTCATAGTAAGTACATTTTGTCCTCAATAGAAATAACAGCAGTTCTGGAAACCCTCCTGTAGTAGTATATAGTTGTATTTACTGTCAGTGTTATTTAAACCAATGGGAATGAAGCAGCGGTTTGCTATCTCGCCGTGCATTTGTAATCAAACTTAACTGCACTGTATTGGACTGACTCACTGTGCTCTCCCTGGCACTGTTTTTGTTGTTGTTGTTGTAGTTGTTGTAGTTGTAGTTGTAGTAGTAGTAGTGGTAGTAGTAGTAGTAGTAGTAGCAGCAGTAGTAGTAGTTGTGTAGTAGTTGTAGTAGTAGTAGTAGTAGTAGTAGTAGTAGTAGTAGTAGTAGTAGTAGTAGTAGTAGTAGCAGCAGCAGCAGTAGTAGTAGTGGTAGTAGCAGTAGTAGCAGTTGAAGCAGTAGTAGTAGTAGCAGCGTAGTAGTAGTAGTAGTAGTAGTAGTAGTAGTGTAGTAGTGGTAGTGGTAGTAGTAGTAGTAGTAGTAGTGTAGTAGTAGTAGTAGTAGTAGTAGTAGTAGTAGTAGTTGTAGTAGTAGTAGCAGTGTAGTAGTAGTAGTAGTAATAGTAGTAGCAGCAGCAGTAGTAGTAGTAGTAGTAGTAGTAGTAGTAGTAGTAGTAGTAGTAGTAGTAGTTGTAGTAGTAGTAGTAGTAGCAGTGTAGTAGTAGTAGTAGCAGTAGCAGCAGCAGCAGTAGTAGTAGTAGTAGTAGTAGTAGTAGTAGCAGTGTAGTAGTAGCAGTAGTAGTAGTAGTTGTAGTAGTAGTAGCAGTGTAGTAGTAGTAGTAGTAGTAGTAGTAGTAGTAGTAGTAGTAATAGTGTAGTAGTAATAGTGTAGTAGTGTAGTAGTAGTAGTAGTAGTAGTAGTAGTAGTAGTTGTAGTGGTAGTAGCAGTAGTAGCAGTTGTAGCAGTAGTAGTAGCAGTGTAGTAGTAGTAGTAATAGTGTAGTAGTAGTAGTGGTAGTACGCTCCCTGTCTGCTGTTTTGCCTGTGAAGTGTAGTTTTCACAGACACACCTTTTAAATATTCATGACTTTCTCTTCTCTTTGTCATCCCTATATTCCCTGGCTCTGCTCTGACAAACCAAAGCTTCTCAACTCGTCAGCAATGCAAATCGTCCTTGAACGCAATAAATAAATATATATATATTTGGTGTAGAATGTAGATTCTGCATGGCTCTTAGCAGTTGGTTCCCTTTAGGAATATTACTTTTATCTGTTGAGATTGTCCATCAGGAGAACCCTGGGTCTTTTATCTGTTGAGATAGTCCATCAGGAGAACCATGGGTATTTTATCTGTTGAGATAGTCCATCAGGAGAACCCTGGGTTATCTGTTGAGATGGTCCATCCAGAGAACCCTGGGTCTTTTATCTGTTGAGATTGTCCATCAGGAGAACCCTGGGTATTTTATCTGTTGAGATAGACCATCAGGAGAACCCTGGGTCTTTTATCTGTTGAGATAGACCATCAGGAGAACCCTGGGTCTTTTAGCGCTTCAGAGAAAATATTAACAGTGCATTCAGAAACTATTCAGACCCCTTCCACATTTTGTTACATTACGGCCTTATTTTAAAATGTATCAAATATATATTTTTCATCAATCTACACGCAATACCTCATAATGACATAGCGGAAACAGATTTTGCTATGAAACTCGAAATTGAGCTCAGGTGCATCCTGTTTCCATTGATCATCCTTGAGATGTTTCTCAATTTGAACTTGATTTGAGTCCACTGTGGTAAATTCAGTTGATTGGACATGATTTGGAAAGGCACACACTTGTCTTTATCAGGTCCCACAGTTGACAGTGCATGTCAGAGAAAAAAACAAGCCATGAGGTCGAAGGAATTCTCCGTAAAGCTCTCCTGAACTTATTCAACAGCCACACCTTTCATTACCAGATTCAGGTGAGGTCTAGAGTGTAGGGAATCATTTGTACCAAATACAATGCTCTTCGTTTTAGAGATGTACACAACCAGTTTATTACTGGCCACCCATTCCAAAACAGAATGCAATTCTTTGTTATACGTTTCAGTGATTTCACTAAATGTGGTTGCTGACACATACAGGGTTGAATAATCAGCATACATGGACACACGGGTGTTGTTTAAAGCAAGTGTCGGGCCATTGGTAAAAATAGAAAAGAGTAGAGGGCCTAGAGAACTGCCCTGTGGTACACCACACTTTTCATGTTTATCATAGATAGCTCTGAATCCACAATATGGCAGATGTTGAAAAGCTATAACACATACACTACCGGTCAACAGTTTTAGATCACCTACTCATTCAAGGCTTTTTCTTAATTTTTTATTATTTTCTACATTGTAGAGTAGTAGTGAAGACATCAAACTATGAAATGACACACATGGAATCACGTAGTAACCAAGAAAGTGTTAAACAAATATATTTTAGATTTGAGATTCTTCAAGGTTGCCACCCTTTGCCTTGATGACAGCTTTGCACACTCTTGGCATTCTCTCAATCAGCTTCACCTGGAATGCATTTCCAACTGTCTTGAAGGAGTTTGAGGTCACTTAGAAATGTCCTTGTTTTTGTATGAAAAACACATTTTTGTCCATTAAAATAACATCAAATTGATCCGAAATACAGTGTAGACATTTTTAATGTTGTAAATGACTATTCTAGATGGAAACGGATGATTTTTTATGGAATATCTACATAGGCGTACAGTGGCCCATTATCAGCAACCATCACTCCTGTGTTCCAATGGCGCGTTGTGTTAGCTAATCCAAGTTAATCAATTTAAGAGGCTAATTGATCATTAGAAACCCCTTTTGCAAGTATGTTAGCACAGCTGGAAACTGTGTACTGATTAAAGAAGCAACAAAACTGTCCTTCTTTAGACTAGTTTAGTATCTGGAGCATCAGCATTTGTGGGTTCGATTAAAGGTTCAAACTGTCCAGAAACAAAGAACTTTCTTCTGAAACTGGTCAGTCTGTTCTTGTTCTGAGAAATGAAGGCTATTCCATGTGAGAAATGGTCAAGAAACTGAAGATCTCGTACAACGCTGTGTACTACTCCCTTCACAGAACAGTGCAAACTGCCTCTAACCAGAATAGAAAAGGGAGTGGGAGGCCCGGGTGAACAACTGAGCAAGAGGACAAGTACATTAGAGTGTCTAGTTTGAGAAACAGACATCTCACAAGTCCTCAACTGGCAGCTTCATTAAAAAGTACCAGCAAAACACCCGTCTCAACGTCGACAGTGAAGAGGCGACTCCGGGATGCTGGCCTTCTAGGCAGAGTACCTCTGTCCAGTGTCTGTGTTCTTTTGCCCATCTTAATCTTTTATTTTTATTGGCCAGTCTGAGATATGGCTTTTTCTTTGCAACTCTTCCTAGAAGGCCAACATCCCGAAGTTGCCTCTTCACTGTTGACGTTGAGACTGGTGTTGGAATCAAGCATCTCCAAAGGACAAATTTCCACCGGTCTAATGTCCATTGCTCCTGTTTCTTGGCCCAAGCAAGTCTCTTCTTATTATTGGTGTCCTTTAGTGTTGGTTTCTATGCAGCAATTCGACCATGAAGGCCTGATTCACACAGTCTCCTCTGAACAGTTGATGTTGAGTTGTGTCTGTTACTTGAACTCTGTGAAGTATTTATTTGGGCTGCGATTTCTGAGGCTGGTAACTCTAATGAACTTATCCTCTGCAGCAGAGGTAACTCTGGGTCTTCCATTCTTGTGTCGGTCCTCATGAGAGCTAGTTTCATCATAGCACTTGATGGCTATCTTCTGTATACCATCCCTACCTTGTCACAACACAACTGATTGGCTCAAATGCATTAAGATGGAAAGTAATTCCACAAATGAACTTTTAAGAAGTCACACCTGTTAATTGAAATGCATTCCAGGTGACTACCTCATGAAGCTGGTTGACAGAAAGAGTGTGCAAGGCTGTCATCAATGCAAATGGTGGCTATTTGAAGAATCTCAAATATAAAATATATTTCTGTTTTTCTAACGCTTTTTTGGTTACTACATGATTCCATATGTGTTATTTCATAGTTCTGATGCCTGCACTATTATTATACAATGTATAAAATAGTAAAAATAAAGAAAAACCCTTGAATGAGTAGGTGTTCTAAAACTTTTGACCGGTAATGTGCATTTTCTCAACAACAGGTTATGGTCAATAATATCAAAGGCTGCACTGAAATCTAACAGTACAGCTCCAACAATCTTCTTATTATCAATTTCTTTCAACCAATCATCAGTCATTTGTGTCAGTGCAGTACACATTGAGTGCCCTTGTCTATAAGCATGCTGGAAGTCTGTTGTTAATTTGTTTACAGAGAATAGCATTGTATTTGGTCAAGCAACATTTTTTCCAACCGTTTGTTAAGAGCTGGCAGCAAGCTGATTGGTCTGCTGTTAGAACCAGTAAAGGCCGCTCTACCACTCTTGGGTAGCGGAATAACTTTGGCTTCCCTCCAGACCTGAGGACAAAGACTTTCCTCTAGGCTCAGATTAGAGATATGACAGATAGGAGTGGGTATAGAGTCAGCTACCATCTTCAGTAGCTTTCCATCTAAGTTGTCAATGCCAGGAGGTTTGTCATTATTGATCGATAACAAACAAAAAAATCCACCTCTCTCACGCTAACTTTACAAAATTCAAACTTGCAATGCTTTTCTTTCATTATTTGTTTTTTTTATGCATGAGTGCGATGGCTCACTGTTCGTTTTTTGGCATTTCCTGCCAAGTTTTCTGACTTTGCCAATGAAGTAATCATTAAAATAATTGGCAACATCAAATGGTTTTGTGATGAATATGCCATCTGTTTCGATGAATGATAGAGTTGAATTTGTCATTAAGACCATAATTTAATTTAAAGTACTCAAGTTTTTTTTTACATCATTCTTTATATAATTGATCTAGGCTTCATAATACATAATAGTCACATTATGTCACATAATTTCTCAATTTGCAATAAGTCAACCGGTCAGATGTGCAGCCAGACTTATTAGCCACTCCTTTTGCCCCATCTCTTTCAACCATACTGTTCTTCAATTCCTCCTCAATCCATGGAGCCTTAACAGTTCTAACAGGTGCATGTTTATCAATAATTGGAAGAAGCAATTTCATAAATTCATCAAGGGCAGAGTCTGGATGGTCCTCATTAATCACATCAGACCAACAAATATTTTTTAACATCATCCACATAAGAGTCACAGCTAAATCTTTTGTATGATCTCTTATACACTATTTCAGGCCCAGCTGTTGGAACTTTGTCTTTCCTGGATATATCCACTATATTGCGATCACTGCATCCAATGGGTTCAGATACAGCTTTAGAACAAAGTTCTACTGTATTAGTAGAAATGTGATCCATACATGTGGATGATCTTGTTCCTGTAGTGTTTGTAAACACCCTGGTAGGTTGATTAATAACCTGCACCAGATTACAGACACTGGTTACAGTGAGAAGCTTCCTCTTGAGCGGACAGCTTGATGAAAACCAGTCAATATTCAGGTCCTCAAGAAAGTAGACCTCTCTGTTTACATCACATACACCCTATCAAGCATTTCACACATATTATTTAGATACTGACTGTTAGATACTGACTGTTAGCACTTAGTGGCCTATAGCAACACCCCAAACGAAAAGGCTTTATATGTGCCAAGTGAAACTCCAACCATAACACTTCAACAACACTGGACATAAGATCTTCTCTAAGCATTACAGGGATTATGGCTCTGAATATATACAGCAACACCTCTCCAATAAGCATTCCTGTCTCTTCTATAGAAGTTATATATTCTTGTATTGCTACTGATGTATCAAATGAATTATCTAAGTGAGTCTCAGAAATGGCTAATATATGAATGTTATCTGATGGTAGCAAGTTATTGATTTCATGAACCTTATTTCTAAGGCTACATATATTAATATGGGCTATTTTCAGCCCTTTCCTGGGTAGCTTATCAGAGATAAACATAATACTGAAAAGAGCAAACAAAGCAGGAGAAAATTATATACATTCAGCAGTCCATTAATCAGTTGGTGTGTGTGTGTGTGTGTGCTGCGGGGGTTGAAGCTACGAAACCACAGGCTTGGCTCTCAATGATAGGACAATGAGCCTGTCATAGCGGATGTAAGCAATGTCCCCACGCGCTCTAGCAGCTTTCATGGCTGGGATCAGTTCTTTCCTTTTCTGTCACACAGCTTCAGGACAGTCCTCGTTGAGGAAGATATATGTTCCTCTAAAGTTCTTGGCTCTTTCCAGAACAGCTAACTTGTCCTTGAACCTCAGGAACTTGACCACTATCAACCTGGGTACTGTCAGCTGGGCAGGTGGTGGGTTATCCGGTTCTGTGGGCGCGATTTCCACCTCAATCTTCCTGTGGTCCATCTTCAGTTTCTCAGAGATCATTTCCCTCACTTTGTCAGACTCCTGTGAAGATTCTGCAATTCCATCCACAACCATGTTGTTCTGCCTTCATTGTCCCTGGCGATAATCTGATTTCTCCGTCATTGTTATCATGTGTTCACATGATGGTGGTGGTGGTAGTGGTGGTGGTAGTGGTAGTGGTGGTGGTGGTGGTGGTAGTGGTGGTGGTGGTGGTGGTGGTGGTGATGGTACTGTCTGAAGAAATAGAATAAAATACAAACTATCTCCTATAAGATATGCACCATCCGTGGTCCTTCATCATGATGTCTGAACAGCGTCTGATGTCCTGGACGTCACACACACACACGCACACACACACACACACACACACACACACACACACACACACACACACACACACACACACACACACCCACACACACACACACACACACACACCACACACACACACACACACACACACACAGGGAGAATATGAATGATGTCGTTAATAAAACTGTGTAATGTGTTCAGATGGGTTCTATTCATTAGCCAACGGAAAATACACGTGTTCCGCAGGTGCAAGGGATTAACAGCTAATTAGTGCTATAAATTATAAGGTAATGAGGTGTGTGTGTGTGTGTGTGTGTGTGTGTGTGTGTGTGTGTGTGTGTGTGTGTGTGTGTGTGTGTGTGTGTGTGTGTGTGTGTGTGTGTGTGTGTGTGTGTGTGTGTGTGTGTGTGTGTGTGTGTGTGTTTGAGACACTGACTTTGGCTCTCACATCACTACAACACCCGAATACTCTGAAGTTGTGAATTCACAGGATGTTGTTAATTCTATCCTGAGCTGCACGGTTTTAGGATTCTTACTGAGGGAAGAAAGTTTAGCTTTGTGAACTATAGCATGACTGCAGGTAACGAGTTAATGAGGTTCAATGTGGATGTATGGCCACCTTGGTAACAAACTGCAGACTCCAACATCGGAACCATTAGCTTGCTTTCTGGAGTCCTCTTTACCATACCTGAGTTAAAGGTTCAATGCAGCTGTTTTGATCTCAATATCAAATCATTTTGGGGTAACAATTAAGTACATTACTGTGATTTGTTTTCAGTTAAAATGGTTAAAAAAATGTTAAAAAAATCTTAGCGAATAGCGAATTCTCATGCAGTAATTCTTCTAGGACTGTCTGGGAGTGGTCTGAAGTAAGGAGGGGAAAAATTAAAACTAACTAGCTGTTATTGGCAGAGAGGTTTGGAACTCTCATTGTTAGTGGTCTATTAGCTAATTTACCGCCTGGTGATGTGTCCATTTCCACCCCCGTACTATTCCAACCTCATAGTGTAGAAATATGTATAAATCAATATTTATGACTGCATTGGGCCTTTAAACCCTGGCAATAACAGAAGTTATAACCTTTCCTAACAGAACCAATCATCCACTGTGCATCAGTCTATTTCCCATAGTCATTTCTTACCCGCAAGCAGAGAAAGTGGTGCCGGGAATCTCAAGTACGCCATTAGCACAAGAAACGACACAATGGAAATATTTCTGAAAGCTTTCTTTGATTAATATGGAGATAAATACAGGAAGATAAAGATGTTATTACGTCATCGGGTCTGTTCATGGCTTGAGCAGAGGGATGTGGTCACAGGGATGTGGTGATGGAGGACAGGTCTGGAAACCAGTCTGGGTCTTATAGCCACTGAACTTCTCCTCTTCCAACTGTGTAGCGCCCACTTAGGTGATGCCTCAGCACCTCTGGGCACCGCAAAGCTCACCACAAAAAAGTTCAGAATAGTAGCCAGTGGTCCTCACTAAATACCGGGGTTCTGTATGTATCTAGTATGACCCCCTCATGAACATTCTGCTAGTCTATCTCCCTTAATCCTGTTCAGTATGGATTGGATGGATGGATGGATGGATGGATGAATGGATGGATGGA
>NC_092156.1:7280888-7285888 GCF_045791955.1 Oncorhynchus clarkii lewisi | reverse complement strand
TCACTTAGCAACACCAGTTAGACCTCTCACTCAAACCCACAGTTTGGAGAGGTGTTTGGTCACTTAGCAACACCAGTTAGACCTCTCACTCAAACCCACAGTTTGGAGAGGTGTTTGGTCACTTAGCAACACCAGTTAGAGTTCTATCTCAAACCCACAGTTCGGAGAGGTGTCTGGTCTCTTAGCAACACCAGTTAGAGTTCTATCTCAAACCCACAGTTTGGAGAGGTGTCTGGTCACTTAGCAACACCAGTTAGAGTTATATCTCAAACCCACAGTTTGGAGAGGTCTCTGGTCACTTAACAACACCAGTTAGAGTTCTATCTCAAACCTACAGTTTGGAGAGGTGTTTGGTCACTTAGCAACACCAGTTAGACCGCTCACTGAAACCCACAGTTTGGAGAGGTCTCTGGTCACTTAACAACACCAGTTAGAGTTCTATCTCAAACCTACAGTTTGGAGAGGTGTTTGGTCACTTAGCAACACCAGTTAGACCGTTCACTGAAACCCACCGTTTGGAGAGGTGCTTGGTCACTTAGCAACACCAGTTAGACCGTTCACTGAAAACCACCGTTTGGAGAGGTGTTTGGTCACTTAGCAACACCAGTTAGAGTTCTAACTCAAACCCACCGTTTGGAGAGGTGTTTGGTCACTTAGCAAATCCAGTTAGACCGCTCACTGAAACCCACAGTTTGGAGAGGTGTTTGGTCACTTAGCAACGCCAGTTAGAGTTCTAACTCAAACCCACAGTTTGGAGAGCTGTTTGGTCACTTAGCAACACCAGTTAGACCGTTCACTGAAACCCTTGTCATAGATTTGTATTATATTGCACCTACTCCAACATGTCATTGAATCTTCTTATTATGTTACTGAATGTATCCAAAGTATTTTCACATTTCATTATTGACAATATGTTGTGAAAAGTACAGGAAATGTCAAATTCACATGAATTCAACAGAGTGATGTTTTGGATTCAGTCTTGTGTCAGGTGAACTGATGTGTCCTCACCTTTTGGTCTGATCATTTCCCCATAATGTCCATAGTGTTTTCTTAACCATGGTCGTGCATATGCTTCTTATGCTTTTAAAATATATATATATATTTAACCATTATTTAACTAGGCAAGTCAGTTAAGAACAAATTCTTATTTATGTTGAAGGCTTACCGGGGAACAGTGGGTTAACTGCCTTCGTGGGTTAACTGCCTTCGTGGGTTAACTGCCTTCGTGGGTTAACTGCCTTCGTGGGTTAACTGCCTTCGTGGGTTAACTGCCTTCGATTCAGCAACCTTTCGGTTACTGGCCCACCACTCTAACCACTAGGCTACCTACCTCCTCTACACTCTAACCACTAGGCTACCTGCCTCCTCTACACTCTAACCACTAGGCTACCTACCTCCTCTACACTCTAACCACTAGGCTACCTACCTCCTCTACACTCTAACCACTAGGCTACCTACCTCCTCTACACTCTAACCACTAGGCTACCTACCTCCTCTACACTCTAACCACTAGGCTACCTACCTCCTCTACACTCTAACCATTAGGCTATCTGCCTCCTCTACACTCTAACCACTAGGCTATCTGCCTCCTCTACACTCTAACCACTAGGCTACCTACCTCCTCTACACTCTAACCACTAGGCTATCTGCCTCCTCTACACTCTAACCACTAGGCTACCTACCTCCTCTACACTCTAACCACTAGGCTACCTACCTCCTCTACACTCTAACCACTAGGCTACCTACCTCCTCTACACTCTAACCACTAGGCTATCTGCCTCCTCTACACTCTAACCACTAGGCTATCTGCCTCCTCTACACTCTAACCACTAGGCTACCTACCTCCTCTACACTCTAACCACTAGGCTATCTGCCTCTTCTACACTCTAACCACTAGGCTACCTACCTCCTCTACACTCTAACCACTAGGCTATCTGCCTCCTCTACACTCTAACCACTAGGCTACCTACCTCCTCTACACTCTAACCACTAGGCTATCTGCCGCCCCCGTTTATAGTTCTTCTATTAGAAACATTTCAATTTGGTTCTGTCCATATAGGCCTATTTCCATGAGCGTAAAGGGTTAAAGAGATTAAAGAGTTAAATAGTTCACCCAATGGATAAGATGGGACAGGAATCCATGCTTTGGTCAAAGTTCCCTGTCACTGTTTCTAAACGCTAATATTTTAGCATTTGTGGCACAAATCCCATTCAAATCATGGGACTGATATTAGCGTTTTTCGCACATCATGTCGAAATCCAATGAAAGTATCTAAAAATGGATTGAATTGTATTACATTTAATTTAATTGTCTAAAATTGAGGTTTGGGGTTGTTGGTTCCCTGCAGGTCGCCCCCCTCCGAGAGGTCCCAAGGCTGCAGTCCAGGGGGAGCAGCCCAAAGTCCTAGGCCCCCTGGAGAGGGTGTACCAGGAGATCGCCATCCTCAAGAAGCTGGACCATCTCAACATAGTCAAACTGGTGGAGGTGAGAGGAGAGCCTACCTCACTGTGTCTCTGATCAAGAAACCATAGGCCAAGTGTCAGTCTTTCACTGTGTCTGCCCAACGTCTGTGTTTGTACCCGGTAAAGAAACAATATTTCATTTCATTGTTATTTATTTAGCACAGGTAGTTCACTAGGTAAGCTGAAACATAAGGTCAAAGAAGTGAGAGTAGAGTCTGTTTCACGGTGTCTGTCTCTAGTAAAGAAACGAGCAAGGAGAATGTGAAGTGGAATCTTAAAGCAATTTAATTGACCTAGGAGGCCATGACAAATATGCATTTTAAGCTTCACCCAGCAAGACAACACTTTCATTGACAGTTGTTACTGTAGAAATCATTAGACATGCTGCCACGACAACAGAACTACAAAGAATGTCCATTTACCAGACATCAGCTACAGGCTTTTCATTTACCACACAGTGTCATATATTGAGGGGAAGGCTGAAGGAGCGATGCTTATTTGGAGAGGAGACAGATGAAAGGGAATAGGGAGCTATTTGGGTTGCATGCTAAGCCTCGATGCTGCTAACCTCATCATACCTCCACATAATACACAGCATGAACAACCTGTGTTCTAAACTCTATTCCCTATATATACACAGTATATATATACCCTATATATACACAGTATATATATATTCCCTATATACACAGTATATATATACATATATTCCCTATATACACAGTATATATATATATATACCCTATATATACACAGTATATATATATATACCCTATATATACACAGTATATATATATATATATATATATATATATATATATACCCTATATATACACAGTATATATATATATACCCTATATATACACAGTATATATATATACCCTATATACACAGTATATATATATATACCCTATATATACACAGTATATATATATATATACCCTATATATACACAGTATATATATATATACCCTATATATACACAGTATATATATATATATACCCTATATACACAGTATATATATATATACCCTATATATACACAGTATATATATATATATATATAGTTAGATTACTTGTTATTACTGCATTGTCGGAACTAGAAGCACAAGCATTTCGCTACACTCGCATTAACATCTGCTAACCATGTGTCTGTGACAAATAAAATTTGATTTGATTTGATTTATATACGCTATATATGCACAGTATATATATATATATATATACCCTATATATACACAGTATATATATATATATATATTCCCTATATACACAGTATATATATATATATATATACATATCTTCCCTATATATACACAGTATATATATATCCCTATATTCACAGTATATATATATATTCCCTTAATATACAGTATATATATATTCCCTATATATACACAGTATATATATATATATATATATATATATATTCCCTATATATACACAGTATATATATATATATATATTCCCTATATACACAGTATATATATATTCCCTATATATACACGGTATATATATATATATTCCCTATATATACACAGTATATATATATATATTCCCTATACACACAGTATATATATATTCCCTATATATACACAGTATATATATATATATTCCCTATATACACAGTATATATATATTCCCTATATATACACAGTATATATATATATATTCCCTATATATACACAGTATATATATATATTCCCTATACACACAGTGCTTTAGGAAAGTATTCAGACCCCTTGACTTTTTCCACTTTTTTTATGTTACAGCCTTGTTCTAAAATTGATTAAATAAAATAAAAAGATCAGCAATCTACACACAATACCCCATAATGACATCACAATACCCCATCATGACATCACAATACCCCATAATGACATCACAATACCCAATAGTGACAAAGATATATATTTTTTTGTAAACACAAGAAACAGACATACCTTATTTACAGGAGTATTCTGTGCACTACACCGTGTGTAGCGCTATGAGACTTGAAATTGAGCTCAGGTGCATCCTGTTTCCATTGGTCATCCTTGAGATATTTCTACAACTTGATTGGAGTCCACCTGTTGTAAATTAAATTGATTGGACATGATTTGGAAAGGCATACACCTGTCTATATAAGGTCCTACAGTTGACAGTGCATGTCAGAGCAAAAACAAAGCCATGAGGTCGAAGGAATTGTCTGTAGAGCTCCGAGACAGGACTGTGTCAAGGCACCGATCTGGGGAATGGTACTTAAACATTTCTGCTGCATTGAAGGTCCCCAAGAACATAGTGGCCCCCATCATTCTCAAATGGTATTAGTTTGTCAAACTGAGAAATCGGGGGAGAAGGGCCTTGGTCAGGGAGGTGACCAAGAACCCGATGGTCACTCTGACAGAGTTCCAGAGTTCCTCTGTGGAGATGGGATAACCTTCCAGAAGGACAACCTTCTCTGCAGCACTCCACCAATCGGTCCTTTATGGTGGAGTGGCCAGACGGAAGCCACTCCTCAGTAAAAGGTACATGAGCACGCTTGGAGTTTGCCAAAA
>NC_092156.1:7258388-7270888 GCF_045791955.1 Oncorhynchus clarkii lewisi | reverse complement strand
ATTGGAGAAGTGGTTTACCCATACATCTCCATTTTGGATAGATAATTCTTCTTGTTGTTGTTTGTTTAGTGTTTTCCAATTTTCCCAGAAGTGGTTAGAGTCTATGGATTCTTCAATTGCATTGAGCTGATTTCTGACATGCTGTTCCTTCTTTTTACGTAGTGTATTTCTGTATTGTTTTAGTGATTCACCATAGTGAAGGCGTAGACTCAGGTTTTCCGGGTCTCTATGTTTTTGGTTGGACAGGTTTCTCAATTTCTTTCTTAGATTTTTGCATTCTTCATCAAACCATTTGTCATTATTGTTAATTTTCTTCGGTTTTCTATTTGAGATTTTTAGATTTGATAGGGAAGCTGAGAGGTCAAATATACTGTTAAGATTTTCTACTGCCAAGTTTACACCTTCACTATTACAGCGGAACGTTTTACCCAGGAAATTGTCTAAAAGGGATTGAATTTGTTGTTGCCTAATTGTTTTTTGGTAGGTTTCCAAACTGCATTCCTTCCATCTATAGCATTTCTTAATGTTACTCAGTTCCTTTGGCTTTGATGCCTCATGATTGATTATTGCTCTGTTTAAGTAGACTGTGATTTTGTTGTGGTCTGATAGGGGTGTCAGTGGGCTGACTGTGAACGCTCTGAGAGACTCTGGGTTGAGGTCAGTGATAAAGTAGTCTACAGTACTACTGCCAAGAGATGAGCTATAGGTGTACCTACCATAGGAGTCCCCTCGAAGCCTACCGTTGACTATGTACATACCCAGCGTGCGACAGAGCTGCAGGAGTTGTGACCCGTTTTTGTTGGTTATGTTGTCATAGTTGTGCCTAGGGGGCCATATGTGGAAGGGAATGCTGTCACCTCCAGGCAGGTGTTTGTCCCCCTGTGTGCTGAGGGTGTCAGGTTCTTGTCCGGTTCTGGCATTTAGGTCGCCACAGACTAGTACATGTCCCTGGGCCTGGAAATGATTGATTTCCCCCTTTTCCCTGTCTTCATCTCTCTCGCTCTCCTCTCTCTCTCTCTGTCTCTCTCTCTCTCTCTGTCTCTCTCTCTCTCTGTCTCTCTCTCTCTCTCTCTCTCTCTCTCTCTCTCTCTCTCTCTCTCTCTCTCTGTCTGTCTGTCTGTCTGTCTGTCAAATCCGAGAGCGAGAGACTGAAAAACAGCTTCTATCTCAAGGCCACCAGACTGTTAAACAGCCATCACTAACATTGAGTGGCTGCTGCCAAGATACTGACTCAACTCCAGCCACTTTAATAATGGAAAAATTGATGTAAGAAATGTATCACTAGCCACTTTACAAAATGCCACTTAATATAATGTTTACATACCCTACATTACTCATCTCATATGTATATACTGTACTCTATACCATCTACTGCATCTTGCCTATGCCGTTCGGCCATCACTCATTCATATATTTATATGTACATATTCGTATTAATTCCTTTACACTTGTGTGTATAAGGTAGTTGTTGTGAAATTGATAGGTTAGATTACTCGTTGGTTATTACTGCATTGTCGGAACTAGAAGCACAAGCATTTCGCTACACTCGCATCAACATCTGCTAACCATGTGTATGTGACCAATAAAATTGATTTGATTTGATCCAATTTTATTTGTCACACGCGCCGAATACAAGAGGCTTTTTACCTTAAAATAAGTGTTAAGTAAAAAATAGAAAATAATAGTAACAAATTAAAGAGCAGCAGTAAAATAACAAGCAAGGCTATAAACAGGGTATTACGGTACAGAGTCAATGTGGAGGCTATATACAGGGTATTACGGTACAGAGTCAATGTGGAGACTATATACAGGGTATTACGGTACAGAGTCAATGTGGAGACTATATACAGGGGGTGCCGGTACAGAGTCAATGTGGAGACTATATACAGGGTATTACGGTACAGAGTCAATGTGGAGGCTATATACAGGGTATTATCAAATCAAATCAAATCAAATCAAATCAAATTTTATTTGTCACATACACATGGTTAGCAGATGTTAATGCGAGTGTAGCGAAATGCTTGTGCTTCTAGTTCCGACAATGCAGTAATAACAAGTAATCTAACTAACAATTCCAAAACTACTGTCTTGTACACAGTGTAAGGGGATAAAGAATATGTACATAAGGATATATGAATGAGTGATGGTACAGAGCAGCATAGGCAAGATACAGTAGATGGTATCGGGTACAGTATGTACAAATGAGATGAGTATGTAAACAAAGTGGCATAGTATAGTATAAAGTGGCTAGTGATACATGTATTACATAAGGATACCGTCGATGATATAGAGTACAGTATATACGTATGCGTATGAGATGAATAATGTAGGGTAAGTAACATTTATATAAGGTAGCATTGTTTAAAGTGGCTAGTGATATATTTACATCATTTCCCATCAATTCCCATTATTAAAGTGGCTGGAGTTGAGTCAGTGTCAGTGTGTTGGCAGCAGCCACTCAGTGTTAGTGGTGGCTGTTTAACAGTCTGATGGCCTTGAGATAGAAGCTGTTTTTCAGTCTCTCGGTCCCAGCTTTGATGCACCTGTACTGACCTCGCCTTCTGGATGATAGCGGGGTGAACAGGCAGTGGCTCGGGTGGTTGATGTCCTTGATGATCTTTATGGCCTTCCTGTGACATCGGGTGGTGTAGGTGTCCTGGAGGGCAGGTAGTTTGCCCCCGGTGATGCGTTGTGCAGACCTCACTACCCTCTGGAGAGCCTTACGGTTGAGGGCGGTGCAGTTGCCATACCAGGCGGTGATACAGCCCGCCAGGATGCTCTCGATTGTGCATCTGTAGAAGTTTGTGAGTGCTTTTGGTGACAAGCCGAATTTCTTCAGCCTCCTGAGGTTGAAGAGGCGCTGCTGCGCCTTCTTCACGATGCTGTCTGTGTGAGTGGACCAATTCAGTTTGTCTGTGATGTGTATGCCGAGGAACTTAAAACTTGCTACCCTCTCCACTACTGTTCCATCGATGTGGATAGGGGGGTGTTCCCTCTGCTGTTTCCTGAAGTCCACAATCACGGTACAGAGTCAATGTGGAGGCTATATACAGGGTATTACGGTACAGAGTCAATGTGGAGGCTATATACAGGGTATTACGGTACAGAGTCAATGTGGAGGCTATATACAGGGGGTACCGGTACACAGTCAATGTGGAGTCAATGTGGAGGCTATATACAGGGTATTACGGTACAGAGTCAATGTGGAGACTATATACAGGGTATTACGGTACAGAGTCAATGTGGAGGCTATATACAGGGGGTACCGGTACACAGTCAATGTGGAGTCAATGTGGAGGCTATATACAGGGTATTACGGTACAGAGTCAATGTGGAGACTATATACAGGGTATTACGGTACAGAGTCAATGTGGAGGCTATATACAGGGTATTACGGTACAGAGTAAATGTGGTGACTATATACAGGGTATTACAGTACAGAGTAAATGTGGTGACTATATACAGGGGGTACCGGTACAGAGTCAATGTGGAGGCTATATACAGGGGGTACCGGTACAGAGTCAATGTGGAGGCTATATACAGGGGGTGCCGGTACAGAGTCAATGTGGAGGCTATATACAGGGGGTACCGGTACAGAGTCAATGTGGAGGCTATATACAGGGTATTACGGTACAGAGTAAATGTGGTGACTATATACAGGGTATTACAGTACAGAGTAAATGTGGTGACTATATACAGGGGGTACCGGTACAGAGTCAATGTGGAGGCTATATACAGGGGGTACCGGTACAGAGTCAATGTGGAGGCTATATACAGGGGGTACCGGTACAGAGTCAATGTGGAGGCTATATACAGGGGATACCGGTACAGAGTCAATGTGGAGGCTATATACAGGGGGTACCGGTACAGAGTCAATGTGGAGGCCATATACAGGGGTTACCGGTACAGAGTCAATGTGGAGGCTATATACAGGGGGTACCGGTACAGAGTCAATGTGTAGGCTATATACAGGGGGTACCGGTACAGAGTCAATGTGGAGGCTATATACAGGGGGTACCCGTACAGAGTCAATGTGGAGGCTATATACAGGGGGTACCGGTACAGAGTCAATGTGGAGGCTATATACACGGGGTACCGGTACAGAGTCAATGTGGAGGCTATATACAGGGGGTACCGGTACAGAGTAAGTGTGGAGGCTATATACAGGGGGTACCGGTACAGAGTCAATGTGGAGGCTATATACAGGGGGTACCGGTACAGAGTAAGTGTGGAGGCTATATACAGGGGGTACCGGTACAGAGTCAATGTGGAGGCTATATACAGGGGGTACCGGTACAGAGTCAATGTGGAGGCTATATACAGGGGGTACCGGTACAGAGTCAATGTGGAGGCTATATACAGGGGGTACCGGTACAGAGTCAATGTGGAGGCTATATACAATTGGTACCGGTACAGAGTCAATGTGGAGGCTATATACAGGGGGTACCGGTACAGAGTCAATGTGGAGGCTATATACAGGGGGTACCGGTACAGAGTCAATGTGGAGGCTATATACAGGGGGTACCCGTACAGAGTCAATGTGGAGGCTATATACAGGGGGTGCCGGTACAGAGTCAATGTGGAGGCTATATACAGGGGGTACCGGTACAGAGTCAATGTGGAGGCTATATACAGGGGGTACCGGTACAGAGTCAATGTGGAGGCTATATACAGGGGGTACCGGTACAGAGTCAATGTGGAGGCTATATACAGGGGGTACCGGTACAGAGTCAATGTGGAGGCTATATACAGGGGGTACCGGTACAGAGTCAATGTGGAGGCTATATACAGGGGGTGCCGGTACAGAGTCAATGTGGAGGCTATATACAGGGGGTACCGGTACAGAGTCAATGTGGAGGCTATATACAGGGTGTACCGGTGCAGAGTCCATGTGGAGGCTATATACAGGGGGTACCGGTACAGAGTCCATGTGGAGACTATATACAGGGGGGTACCGGTACAGAGTCAATGTGGAGACTACTGTATATACATGGGGGTACAGAGTCAATGTGGAGGCTATATACAGGGGGGTACAGAGTCAATGTGGAGACTATATACAGGGGGTACAGAGTCAATGTGGAGACTATATACAGGGGGTACCGGTACAGAGTTAATGTGCTGGGGCACCGGTTAGTCGAGGTAATTGACGTAAATATGTACATGTAGGTAGAGTTATTAAAGTGACTATACATAGATAATAAACAGAGAGTAGCAGCAGTGTAAAAGAGGAGGGGGTAATGCAGTCTGGGTAGCCCTTTGATTAGCTGTTCAGGAGTCTTATGACTTGGGTGTAGAAGCTGTTAAAGAGCCTCTTGGACCTGACTTGGCGCTCCGGTACCGCTTTCCGTGCGGTAGCATAGAGACCAGTCTATGATTAGGGTGGCTGGAATCTTTGACAATTTTTATGGCCTTCCTCTGACCGCCTGGTATAGAGGTCCTGGATGGCAGGAAGCGTGGCCCCAGTGATGTACTGGGCCGTACGCATTACCCTCTGTAGTGCCTTGGTCGGAGGCCGAGTAGTTACCGTACCAGGCAGTGATGCAACCAATAGTCAGTCAGCCTGTGTCTGTCTGTCGCTCTCTCGCTCTCTCTCGTTCTCTCTCTCTCTCTCTTGCTCTCTGTGTCTCTGTCTCCTTCTCTCGCTCTCTGTGTCTCTGCCTCTCTCTCTCTCGCTCTCTCTGTGTCCGTCTGTCTGTCTCTTTCTCTGTCTGTCCATCTGTCTATGTGACAGCTAGAGAGACTGACTGGATTGACAGTCTCTCTGTGTCTCTGTCTGTCTCTGTCTGTTGGTCAGTCAGTCAGTCAGTCAGACAGACAGACTGTCTCTCTAGCTATTTCTTCAGAGAGACAGACAGTCTCTCTAGCTATCTCGTCAGTCAGACATACAGACAGTCTCTCTAGCTATCTCTTCAGTCAGACAGACAGTGTCTCTAGCTATCTCTTCAGTCAGACAGACAGTCTCTCTAGCTATCTCTTCAGTCAGTCAAACAGACAGACAGTCTCTCTAGCTATCTCGTCAGACAGACAGACAGACACAGTCTCTCTAGCTATCTGTTCAGTCAGACAGACAGTCTCTCTAGCTATCTCTTCAGTCAGACAGACATAGAGTCTCGCTAGCTATCTCTTCCTCGCTCTCTCTATATACCCCTCCCAAATGGGCTTTATTGGCATGGGAAACATGTTTACATTGCCAAAGCAAGTAAACAAACAAATTCACAGTAAACATTACACACACAAACGTTTCAAAAGAATAATGTTTAAAATGTTATTGTTAGCTATGTACTATGTTGTCTCTCTCTCTCTCTACCTATCTGTGGGTTGGTTCCTGCGGTGATCCCAGTCCAGTGATGGAGGTCCCTACAGACAGCCCCTTCACTGAGGACCAGACACGCCTCTACTTCAGAGACATCGTCTTGGGCATGGAGTACTGTGAGTACTACCATTCTACTCCTTCCTCTCCTTTCCCCCTCGTACATACAGTACTGTATATACCGCTACATCATTGAGTTGCAGCAGAGGCTTACACTGAGACACAATCTACCCCCTCAGTGCTATTGAGCTTATAGCCAATCAGTATGTTTAGTGTTGAGGTTATAGCCAATCAGGAGCTTCAGTATTGAGCTTATAGCCAATCAGGATGTTTAGTGTTGAGCGTATAGCCAATCAGGATGTTTAGTGTTGAGTTTATAGCCAATCAGGATCTTTAGTGTTGAGCTTATAGCCAATCGGGGCTTTTCTAAGGCTGATGTCCTATATTAGACTGAGGGGTATCTGGCTCACAGGGCTATTAGCATAATCAATAGGTGAACTGTACTGTAGTACTATGGTAGGATGGGTTACAGTATGTTGTGTCCTGTATGCTCTCTAAGTACGCAGCGTGTGCTCTGTAGGCTATGGCAGAGCTTGGGTAACATATAGGAAGTGGATAATGCCTACAGGAAGTATTCACCTCCGTAATAGCATGGCTACTAGTATCACGTAGGATAAGCAATATGCTTCACATAGTTTACGGCAGGTAGCCTAGTGGTTAGAGCTTCGGGCCAGTAACCGAAAGGTCTCTAGATCGAATCCCTGAGCTGACAAGATAAACATCTGTTTTTCTGCCCCTGAACAAGGTAGTTAAACCCACTGGTCCTAGGCCAGTTAACCCACTGGTCCTAGGCCAGTTAACCCACTGGTCCTAGGCCAGTTAACCCACTGGTCCTAGGCCAGTTAACCCACTGGTCCTAGGCCAGTTAACCCACTGGTCCTAGGCCAGTTAACCCACTGGTCCTAGGCCAGTTAACCCACTGGTCCTAGGGAATCGGTTGTAAATACGAATTTGTTCTTAACTGACTTGCCTAGTTAAATAAATGTTAGTTTCCTTAATGAGGCGACTCACCAGCTTAGAGCAATGTTCTTGTTTGGATCTTCTCTGTAATTGTTGTCGTTACAGCTGCATCGCAGGATGTTGGGTCACATAGGGGCGGCAGGGTAGCCTAGTGGTTCGAGCGTTGGACTAGTAACCGGAAGGTTAGACAAGGTCGTTCTGCGCCTGAACAGGCAGTCAACCAACTGAGGCCGTCATTGAAAATAAGAATTTGTTCTTAACAGACTTGCCTAGTAAATAAAATAGGAGGAGTTAGTGTATATGTTTGCTCTATCTCTTCAAGGTTCTGCACTTCAAAGCGCTGTATATTTTGGTAAAAAACTCAGGGATGGGCCTGGAGAAATGTACCCACTCTCAAATTCATAGACATAACTACAGATGTAAGGATTGACTGTTTGTTTACCGATACATTGTTTACAAACAAGCTTATTTTGGGGGGTTTCTAATGAGGTATGACAGTTGAACTCAGCTCATGACGCATTTATAAGTTAATTCTTCAAGAATCAATGTGTATCTAATTCATTTAAAAGTCAAAAACTGGATGTAGAAATCACAGATTGGCCCTTTAATGCATGACTCACAGATTGTCCCTTTAATGCATGACTCACAGATTGGCCCTTTAATGCAGGACTCACAGATTGGCCCTTTAATGCATGACTCACAGATTGGCCCTTTAATGTAGGACTCACAGATTTACAGCACATACTTTCTCTCTAAAATGTGTTATGACATTGATGTGAATTTGAAATAAACTGAATTTGATCGTTTTACATTTTAATCGTTTAGCAGACGCTCTCATCCACAATCTGCATGTGACCTTGAGCACTTAATTCAAGGCGCTTAACTCAAGGCACTTAATTCAAGGCGCTTAATTCAAGGCGCTTAATTCAAGGCGCTTAATTCAAGGCACTTAATTCAAGGCACTTAATTCAAGGCTCTTAATTCAAGGCGCTTAATTCAAGGCACTTAATTCAAGGCGCTTAATTCAAGGCGCTTAATTCAAGGCACTTAATTCAAGGTGCTTAATTCAAGGCACTTAATTCAAGGCACTTAATTCAAGGCACTTAATTCAAGGCACTTAATTCAAGGCACTTAATTCAAGGCGCTTAATTCAAGGCACTTAATTCAAGGTACTTAATTCAAGGCACTTAATTCAAGGCACTTAATTCAAGGCACTTAATTCAAGGCACTTAACCCTAATTGCTCCTGTACGTTGTTCTGGATAAGAGCATCTGCTAAATTACTTAAATGTCAAAAGTTAGTGTCTCTTCGTGTGTGTGAAGAGCTGCAGTATAGCTTAGTATCAGTCACCCTGTACGTACTCACAATGTTTCTGTACCATAGAAATCAACCCCAAGGTCAAGCCATTCATGTCTTCACTGTTCAATCATTAATCTGGGGAGCGACCGGTGTCACATCACATCTGGTGTTACAGCAGAGTCACTGCCAGGCAGCAGCACGGTGCATCACATCTGTGTGTGGGTGTTTACAGCAGTCACTGCCAGGCAGCAGTAATCAGACCTTTCTTCTGAAACTCGTCAGTCTATTCTTGTTCTGAGAAATGAAGGCTATTCCATGTGAGAAATTGCCAAGAAACTGAAGATCTCGTACAACGCTGTGTACTACACCCTTCACAGAACAGAGCAAACTGGCTCTAACCAGAATAGAAAGAGTGCTGATTAAAGAAGCAATTATACTGGCCTTCTTTAGACTAGTTGAGTGTCTGGAGCATCAGCATTTGTGGGTTCGATTACAGGCTCAAAATGGCCAAAAACAAATAACTTTCTTCCCTTCACAGAACAGAGCAAATGTCTCCCACTAGAGAGGAGTGGGAGGCCCCGGTGCACAACTGAGCAAGAGGACAAGTACATTAGAGTGTCTAGTTTGAGAAACAGACGCCTCACAATTCCTCAACTGGCAGCTTCATTAGAAGGCCAGCATCCCGGAGTCGCCTCTTAATTGTTGACATTGAGACTGGTGTTTTGCAGGTACTATTTAATGAAGCTGCCGGTTGAGGACTTGTGAGGCATTGGTTTCTCAAAGTAGACACTGTAATGTACTTGTCCTCTTGCTCAGTTGTGCACCGGGGCCTCCCACTCCTCTCTAGTGGGAGACATTTGCTCTGTTCTGTGAAGGGAGTGGTACACAGCGTTGTACGAGATCTTCAGTTTCTTGGCAATTTCTCTCATGGAATAGCCTTAATTTTTCAGAACAAGAATAGACTAACGAGTTTCAGAAGAAAGTTCTTTGTTTTTGGCCATTTTGAGCCTGTAATCGAACCCACAAATGCTGATGCTCCAGACACTCAACTAG
The DNA here is from genome assembly GCF_045791955.1 of Oncorhynchus clarkii lewisi. Classification (NCBI taxonomy): domain Eukaryota; kingdom Metazoa; phylum Chordata; class Actinopteri; order Salmoniformes; family Salmonidae; genus Oncorhynchus; species Oncorhynchus clarkii. The sequence continues at coordinate 7,261,206 of NC_092156.1, read as the reverse complement.
TCTAAAGAAGGCCAGTATAATTGCTTCTTTAATCAGCACAACAGTTTTCAGCTGTGCTAACATAATTCTAAAAAGGTTTTCTAATGATCAATTAGCCTTTTAAAGTTATAAACTTGGATTAGCTAACACAACGCGCCATTGGAACACAGGAGTGATGGTTGCTGATAATGGGCCTCTGTACACCGATGTAGATATTCCCTTAAAAAATATGACGTTTCCAGCTACAATAGTCATTTACAATATTAACAATGTCTACGGTGTATTTCTGATCAATTTGATGTTATTTATTTTAATGGCCAAAAAAAATGCTTTTCTTTCAAAAACAAGGATGTTTCTAAGTGTCCCCAAACTTTTAAACGGTAGTGTATACATTCATGAGTGTAAATTGCTAGAGATGAAAGCGTCTACTAAATGGTATGTATTGTTATTGAACTTGAGGTTTTGAGACTTCTTTTGCTACATTATGTTATGAACACGACCCTGCTGCCCCCCGGTTGATTAGGACGTCTTCTTCTCTGCCTGGTAGAAGAAGAGATTTAAAAAAAAAAAAAAAAAGAATAACTAGAGCCCTGCGGTGTTTCTGACCACAGAAAAACTCTGGCTCTTGGCCAAATCATAATGGTCATTAGAAAGTCTGGCATCATGAAAATCACTTAACATATAAAGTTATGCTATTTCACCGTCTCTTTCTCTCTATTTCTCTCTCTATTTCTCTCTCTCTTTCTCTCTCTTTCTCTCTCTCTCTCCCTTTCTCTCTCTCTCTGTCTCTCTCTCTCTCTCTCTCTCTCTCTCTCTCTCTCTCTCTCTCTCTCTCTCTCTCTCTCTCTCTCTTTCTCTCTCTCTCTCTTTCTCTCTCTCTCTCCCTTTCTCTCTCTCTCTGTCTGTCTCTCTCTCTCTCTCTCTCTCTCTCTCTCTCTCTCTCTCTCTCTCTCTCTCTCTCTCTCTCCGTCACCTCTCTCTCTCTCTCTCTCTCTCTCTCTCTCTCTCTCTCTCTCTCTCTCTGTCTCTCTCTCTCTCCGTCTCTCTCTCTCTCTCGCTCTCTCTCTCTCTCTCTTTCTCTCTCTCTCTCTCTCTCTCTCTCTCTCTCTCCGTCTCTCTCTCTCTCTCAATTCAATTCAATTCAATTCAAGGTCTTTATTGGCATGGGAAACATGTGTTAACATTGCCAAAGCAAGTGAGGTAGACAACATACAAAGTGAATATATAAAGTGAAAAACAACAAAAATTAACAGTAAACATTACACATACAGAGGTTTCAAAACAGTAAAGACATTACAAATGTCATATTATATATATATATACAGTGTTTTAACAATGTACAAATGGTTAAAGGACACAAGATAAAAACAATGGTGTGTGTTCTTCACTGGTTGCCCTTTTCTCGTGGCAACAGGTCACAAATCTTGCTGCTGTGATGGCACACTGTGGAATTTCACCCAGTAGATATGGGAGTTTTTCAAAATTGGATTTGTTTTCGAATTCTTTGTGGATCTGTGTAATCTGAGGGAAATATGTCTCTCTAATATGGTCATACATTGGGCAGGAGGTTAGGAAGTGCAGCTCAGTTTCCACATCATTTTGTGGACAGTGAGCACATAGCCTGTCTTCTCTTGAGAGCCATGTCTGCCTACGGCGGCCTTTCTCAATAGCAAGGCTATGCTCACTGAGTCTGTACATAGTCAAAGCTTTCCTTAATTTTGGGTCAGTCACAGTGGTCAGGTATTCTGCCGCTGTGTACTCTCTGTTTAGGGCCAAATAGCATTCTAGTTTGCTCTGTTTTTTTGTTAATTCTTTCCAATGTGTCAAGTAATTATCTTTTTGTTTTCTCATGATTTGGTTGCGTCTAATTGTGCTGTTGTCCTGGGGCTCTGTGGGGTGTGTTTGTGTTTGTGAACAGAGCCCCAGGACCAGCTTGCTTAGGGGACTCTTCTCCAGGTTCATCTCTCTGTAGGTGATGGCTTTGTTATGGAAGGTTTGTGAATCACTTCCTTTTAGGTGGTTGTAGAATTTAACGGCTCTTTTCTGGATTTTGATAATTAGTGGGTATCGGCCTAATTCTGCTCTGCATGCATTATTTGGTGTTCTACGTTGTACACGGAGGATATTTTTGCAGAATTCTGCGTGCAGAGTCTCAATTTGGTGTTTGTCCCATTTTGTGAAGTCTTGGTTGGTGAGCGGACCCCAGACCTCACAACCATAAAGGGCAATGGGCTCTATGACTGATTCAAGTATTTTTAGCCAAATCCTAATTGGTATGTTGAAATGTATGTTTCTTTTGATGGCATAGAATGCCCTTCTTGCCTTGTCTCTCAGATCGTTCACAGCTTTGTGGAAGTTACCTGTGGCGCTGATGTTTAGGCCAAGGTATGTATAGTTTTTTGTGTGCTCTGGGGCAACAGTGTCTAGATGGAATTTGTATTTGTGGTCCTGGTGACTGGACCTTTTTTGGAACACCATTATTTTGGTCTTACTGAGATTTACTGTCAGGGCCCAGGTCTGACAGAATCTGTGCATAAGATCTAGGTGCTGCTGTAGGCCCTCCTTGGTTGGTGACAGAAGCACCAGATCATCAGCAAACAGCAGACATTTGACTTCGGATTCTAGCAGGGGGAGGCCGGGTGCTGCCGACTCTTCTAGTGCCCGCGCCAATTCGTTGATATATATGTTGAAGAGGGTGGGGCTTAAGCTGCATCCCTGTCTAACCCCACGACCCTGTGTGAAGAAATGTGTGTGTTTTTTGCCAATTTTAACCGCACACTTGTTGTTTGTGTACATGGATTTTATAATGTCGGATGTTTTACCCCCAACACCACTTTCT